>NC_089873.1:152005000-152100000 GCF_040182565.1 Anser cygnoides | reverse complement strand
ACTTCTATGCACTAGCAGAATGAATCTTTTCAGACATTTAGGAAAATTTAAGTGTCTCCAGTTGAAGAATCCACAAGAATTTGAGCAATTTTAGAGAGCTTTATGAATTTAGGCATAGTCTGTGATACTAAACACTTTGTCCTAAATTCAAGTTTAGACTCTTCAGTTCTCTTTTATATCTTTTTTCTCTTTCTAGTGAAACCTTCTCAGAGAGAGACCAAGACAGACAGACTGTCAATGACAAATAATTTATTTATTTATTTAATTTTCTGACAGAAGTTACATAACATACGAACACTTCTAGTACTATCCATAAAGCTTCTGTTCCTAACCTAAGCTTCTCTTTAGGATCATATATTTTCAAATATGCACATTCAAACATCTCTCCTGATTACTTTCAGTATAAGATAATCGTTCCTTCTCAGCAATTAGCAATAAAAAAAAATAATAATAATAATTTCCATATTAACACTCTAACTTACCTTGTTGCGGAAATGAGAATGCAAGCCATCCACTATCTGCAGATTCTGCAGGCCCGAAACCAGAAAGGGCACTCTTAACACAATGAAAATGATTTTTAAAACATTCCTAGATGAGACAAAGGAAACATTCATTGACATTCAGCAATATCAATATATATAATGATATTTAAATAAATATACATACCAAAAAGGGCTTTTAAAAGAACACTGATATTGCCAAAAAAACTACTTACAAGAACGAGGGAAGAATGGCCAACCTGGAAACAGTTGGATGGTCTCTGAAATACAGCTGGCAAATGGGGGAAAAAAAAAAAAGTAAATAAAGACAAAATATGAAAATAGGTTTATCTAGAAAAAAAAAAAAAAGACACAGGTGAATCTGGACATAGAACACTTCTGGACCATATGCTTTTTTGAAAAACTAAGGAAAAAAAAACATGCTATATCAACAGAATATACTGCAACTGACTACGGATCTGTAGGGGGAACAAAAAAAAATGATTGCAGAACAGCATAAAACAAAAATCTTTTCCAACCTGTCTGTGGTGAATCCACAGTTGAAATACTTAGCAGTTAAAGATTAAATTATGTATATTCTCCAAATAGTATTTAAAGTCATTTTAACTAGTCTGTGTACTATTACTTTTGTCTTTTGACAACTAGATGATTTAGAACTCCAATATAGACAAAATGAACTCTCATAAATTATATCCCAGGTCTATCCGTTATAAGTGGCAAATCTTTCACCATGTAAGACAGATCTTTGATTTTTATAAAACAAATTATCTTTTAAACCTCATTTCTTGAGGTCTTAATTTTAAAACATGGTAGTGCTGAGCATATATTGAATCAAGTAACAACTATTTCATTATCTATTTCTGTCTTGTAAGTATGGAACAATGGTGAAATGTTAGAATCTACCCAAACTACAACTGATTCAGGGTTGGGTTTCTTTGTACTGACTACAGTAACTCAGATATGAATTCTGAAATCCCCTCTCTTTTAACTACCTGAGTTTATACTAATGGTGTGAAACCTCAGTTCTCCTGGCAAAACTCCTATTAAGATCAGTAGGGCTATCACATAAACCATTAGGGTTTTTGCTGTTGTTTTTTTTATTTTTTTAATTTTACTTTCACAGTTTAATTCCAAACTTCATGTTTTTAACTGTAGGCATTACCTCTGAAATCAGGCATTTACTGTTAATATCTTCAAAACTAAGAATCCTCAATTAGAGGTCACTTTCTGTAAACTGGACTATAAACATTCTCTGCTTCAGTTTATCTACATATATATAATGATTTTACATTCAATTTTGGAAGAGTTGCTATATGAAAGAAAACTTGTTTTGATGACTTTTTATTGCACTTGGATTTTGCACAAAGGATTTTTTTGCATAGTCCTCTTGGTTAATGTCATGAAATGTGATTAATCTGAACTTTGCTTTTTCTTCCCCTTTAAAACTAACTTCTGGGCTTTCACATTCTTCTAAAATTTTATCATTACAAGTGAAAGAAATTAGTGGAATATTGTAGTGCAAATTTCTCTATGAGAAATAAGATAAGCAACTGTGTAGGTACTGAATAGGACACTGAGGAAAAAGGGGGATACAAACAATTTTAATCATTCTCATTCTCCCTTCTTAACATCTAAGTATACAAACTGGTGAATGTAACAGCTTTTCAGTACAATATGGCCTTCATAATACTGCTTGCACATTGATAACAAAGGTTACTTGCACAAAGAACTTATTAAGATGAATGAGTGAGCCTTGCTTATCCAGAGTCCAAGGTGAACTAAAGAAAATAGCATGCATAAAGACTGATCTGCCCAGATGGTCCACATACAGTTGATTAAGTGGCAAACACAAAAGTATCACTGATGCTGTCAACAAAACTGCATACAGAGTCTGCCATGGGCTAAAATTTAAATTTGAGTAAAATCTGTGGATTGTCATCAGTCTCTTGTGATACTCATCTGAAAAGCACACAGTGAATTTCACAAGGTCCATCTGAAAATGTAAACAGAAGTAAAGGGAGGAATGTCTGAGTATATAGCTAATAATGGGATATATGTCCATGATGCCCATACTACCAATGTAATTCAGTCCAGAGAAGTAGTGACCAAACGTGACCAGCGTCTATTGCCTGCTGTCCATAAAAAATGATTTGGTAGTCTCAGTCTCTGACCCTTGCATGTAGTATTCATATCAAAAGAAGCTGGTATTCTTTCCACCAGGCTTGCAACCAATGAGTTGAATGGACATGTAAACTCTGCTACCTAGCCATTCTTTGAGATAGTCTTTCCAAAGAAAGAGACATGGGGTTACATGTTGAAGTGTTTAACTCCTCAAATAGCACTGATTTCACTCCACATTGTTGTCAAACACCTAACTGTGTCTTCTCTGTTTCTCTGCTCTGCTAATTTGTGACTTTCATTGACTCCTGCCTTCATAGCCCACCCCTGCCTTGTCTCTACTGTTCTGCTAATGCTTATCATTCCTCATCCACCCTGCATCCAAAGAAAGAAGTTGAATACATTCCTCGAGTCCTTTACTGCTAAAATCTCTAGAACGCTGTTCTAATATCCTATATTTATAAGACCAATGCATGTTTCTAGGAGGTAGAGTTATGCTTTAATTATGCATTTCATATAAACCTTAACTCACTTTCTTTCTTTCTTTTTCTTTTTCTTTCTCTCTTTCATTCTTTCTTTCTTTTTCTTTCTTTCTTTCTTTCTTTCTTTCTTTCTTTCTTTCTTTCTTTCTTTCTTTCTTTCTTTCTTTTTCTTTCTTTCTTTCTTTCTTTCTTTCTTTCTTTCTTTCTTTCTTTCTTTCTTTCTTTCTTTCTTTCTTTCTTTCTTTCTTTCTTTCTTTCTTTCTTTCTTTCTTTCTTTCTTTCTTTCTTTCTTTCTTTCTTTCTTTCTTTCTTTCTTTCTTTCTTTCTTTCTTTCTTTCTTTCTTTCTTTCTTTCTTTCTTTCTTTCTTTCTTTCTTTCTTTCTTTCTTTCTTTCTTTCTTTCTTTCTTTCTTTCTTTCTTTCTTTCTTTCTTTCTTTCTTTCTTTCTTTCTTTCTTTCTTTCTTTCTTTCTTTCTTTCTTTCTTTCTTTCTTTCTTTCTTTCTTTCTTTCTTTCTTTCTTTCTTTCTTTCTTTCTTTCTCTTTTCTTTCTTTCTTTCTTTCTTTCTTTTCTTTCTTTCTTTTCTTTTCTTTTCTTTTCTTTTCTTTTCTTTTCTTTTCTTTTCTTTTCTTTTCTTTTCTTTTCTTTTCTTTTCTTTTCTTTTCTTTTCTTCTTCTTTTCTTCTTCTTCTTCTTCTTCTTCTTCTTCTTCTTCTTCTTCTTCTTCTTCTTCTTCTTCTTCTTCTTCTTCTTCTTCTTCTTCTTCTTCTTCTTCTTCTTTTCTTTTCTTTTCTTCTTCTTCTTCTTTTCTTTTCTTTTCTCTTCTCTTCTCTTCTCTTCTCTTCTCTTCTCTTCTCTTCTCTTCTCTTTTCTTCACTTTTCTTTTCTTTTTCTCTTCTCTTCTCTTCTCTTCTCTTCTCTTCTCTTCTCTTCTCTTCTCTTCTCTTCTCTTCTCTTCTCTTCTCTTCTCTTCTCTTCTCTTCTCTTCTCTTCTCTCTTCTCTTCTCTTCTCTTCTCTTCTCTTCTCTTCTCTTCTCTTCTCTTCTCTTCTCTTCTCTTCTCTTCTCTTCTCTTCTCTTCTCTTCTCTTCTCTCTTCTCTTCTCTTCTCCTCTCCTCTCCTCTCCTCTCCTCTCCTCTCCTCTCCTCTCCTCTCCTCTCCTCTCCTCTCCTCTCCTCTCCTCTCCTCTCCTCTCCTCTCCTCTCCTCTCCTCTCCTCTCCTCTCCTCTCCTTTCTCTTGCCTTGCCTTGCCTTGCCTTTTTCCTTGCCTTTTTCCTTGCCTTTCCCTTTCCTTTCCTTTCCTTTCCTTTCCTTTCCTTTCCTTTCCTTTCCTTTCCTTTCCTTTCCTTTCCTTTCCTTTCCTTTCCTTTCCTTTCCTTTCCTTTCCTTTCCTTTCCTTTCCTTTCCTTTCCTTTCCTTTCCTTTCCTTTCCTTTCCTTTCCTTTCCTTTCCTTTCCTTTCCTTTCCTTTCCTTTCCTTTCCTTTCCTTTCCTTTCCTTTCCTTTCCTTTCCTTTCCTTTCCTTTCCTTTCCTTTCCTTTCCTTTCCTTTCCTTTCCTTTCCTTTCCTTTCCTTTCCTTTCCTTTCCTTTCCTTTCCTTTCCTTTCCTTTCCTTTCCTTTCCTTTCCTTTCCTTTCCTTTCCTTTCCTTTCCTTTCCTTTCCTTTCCTTTCCTGCCTTTCCTTTCCTTTCCTGCCCTTTCCTGCCCTTTCCTGCCCTTTCCTGCCCTTTCCTGCCCTTTCCTGCCCTTTCCTGCCCTTTCCTGCCCTTTCCTGCCCTTTCCTTTCCTGCCCTTTCCTTTCCTGCCCTTTCCTGCCCTTTCCTGCCCTTTCCTGCCCTTTCCTGCCCTTTCCTGCCCTTTCCTTTCCTTTCCCCTGAAAATATTCCTGCTTTTCCAAATCACATAGTTTCAATGTCAATACGAAGACTGTAGAAACCATACTGTCACACTTCCAAATGTAAGCATGTTGATAACTTCTTGGTGTAGGTACTGAGGGTAAGGATAGGTGTCCTCTTAGATTTGTTGCTTTTAAACAGAGAAGATCTTGTGGATGAAGTGTCAATTGGTGGCCATCTTGACCATAGTGACCATGAAGTAGTCAAATTTAATCTTTGGTGACTGAATGAAATCTGTCAGCAAAACGTCAACCTTGGATATTGGGAGACCAGACTTCAGGCTGCTCAGGGAACTAGTTATTAAGGTGCTCTGGGAAACTGTTTTTCAAGGTATTGGGGTCCATCAGTGCTGGTCGTTCTTTACGAGCTATCTCTTAAGAGCACAGAAGCAGGAAATTCCAAAGTGTTGGAAGTCAAGCAATTGGGGCAGAAGGCCAGCTTGGCTGAGCAGGGACCTTCTAGAGCTTAGGATTAAAAGAACTGTGTACAGACATTGGAAGTAAGGCAAAATGGGAGGACTACAGTGATGCTGTTTGCCATTGCAGGGAGAAAATTTGTGCTACCAAAGCTCAATTAGAGTTGAGGCTGGCCAGTATTGTGGGAGAGAACTTTTTTTTTTTTTTAATTATGTTAAAACAGCAAAAGGAGGACCAGATGTAACATTGGTCCATTACTTGAAGAGCTTGGTCACCTCACAGATTGTGAAATAGACAAAACAGAGACCTTTAATGCCTTTTCATGTCTGTCTTTAACACTGATGATGGTCTCTGTGACCTCAGGTGTCCTGATTTGGAGGGCTGTGACTGTAGCAATAATAAACTCCTAGCCAACTCTGAGTTGAGTGGGATTTTCTGCTTCAGCTGAATTCACGTAAGTATATGGGGTCTGATGAGATTCATCCCAAAGTACTCAAAGAGCTGTGTGATGTCATTGTGAGGCCTCTCTCAATTATTTTTCAATGGTCATGGAATTCTGGAAAGGTCCCAGTTGACTGGAAGCTGTCAAATGTCACAATTTTCAAGAAGGATAACAAAGATAACTTTGGTAATTGCTGGCCTTTCAGTCTCACTTCTGTGCCTGGTAAAATTTTGGAGAAGCTTATTCTGGGAGTTTTTGAAAAACACATGAACAATGTGGTCATTAGTCATAGCCAGCACAGGTTTGGGAGGCAAAAGTCCTGTTTAACTAATTGATTTCCTTTTGTGACAATGTTATCCATCTAGTTGACCAAGGGAAGCCAGCTGATGTAATATTTTTCGATTTAAGCAAAAGCTTTTTAACATTTTTCTCACAGTATTCTTCTGGACAAAATGTCCAGCATGTTAACTAGATGAATTCATAATACAATGGGTGAACATATGGCTGATGGATTGGGCTCAAAAGTTTATAGTAAATGGGATTACATAAGGCTGGCGACCAGGCACTAGTGGGGTTCCCAAGGGCTCCATTTTAGGACAAGTTCTCTTCAATGTTTTTATAAATGATCTGAATTAAGGACTTGAAGACATACTAAGTAAGTTTGCAGATGATTCTAAGTTAGTAGGAGCTGTTAACTCCCTTGAGGGTAGAGAAACCTTACAGAGAGATCTTGACAAACTAGAGGCCTGTGCAATCACCAGCCACATGAAGTTTAGCAAGAGCAAGTGCAGGATGCTTTACCTGAGATCAGGCAACCCTATATTGGCTGTATCGCTATATGTACAGACTGGGGGACAAGAGGATGGAGATCATCCCTGCAGAAAGAGATCTGGGCATTCTGGTCGACAGCAAGCTCAACAAGAGTCACCAGTATGCCCTGTCAGCCAAAATGGTCAACTCTCTCTTGGGGCACACACCAAGTACAGCATTGCTAGCTGGTTGACGGAAGTGATTATCCCACTCTGCTCTGTGTTGGTACATCCTCACCCTGAGTACTGTGTGCAGTTTGGGGTACCACTGTATAAAAAAGACATAAAACTATAAGAGAGTGTCCAGAGGAGGGCCACAATGATGGTGAAGGGTCTATACAGCAAGATGTATGAGGAGCAGCTGAGGTTATTTGATTTGTTCAGCTCAGAGGAGACTGAGGGTTGACCTCATGGTGACCTACAGCTTTCTTACGAGGGAGAGTAAAGAAGGAGGAGCTGATCTTTTATTTCTGGTTTGGAATGTATATTAGTAAAAGATTCTTTACCAAGAGGGTGGTTAGACATTTGAACAGGTTCCCTGGGGAAGTGGTCACAGGACCAAGCCTTCTGGAGTTCAAGAAGTGTTTGGAGACAGTGCTCTCAGACGTATGGTTTAATTTTTAGGTAGTCCTGTATGAAGTCTGGAGCTAGACCTGATGATCCTTGTGGATCCCTTCCAACTCGTGATAATTGATGATTCTATGATTCTAATTAGGAACATGTTTCAACTATTAACATATAAAGCTACAAACATAAAAAAATATATATGAAATTCCTTATCATTTCTAATATTTTGCCATTTAAACACTTGCCTATTTTGTTTGATTTTAATCTTTTTTTTCTTTTCTTTTCTTTTCTTTTTTTGTAAAACTTTCCCCTAGAAATTCTTTGTTTCTCAAGGCTCTGTTGTATTATGTGATATTACAGAAACCAGTTGGAAAGAACAAAACAGGACAAAGGTCTTAGAACCTGAATCTAAGTCACTCTTTCAATTAAATTGTTTTTTAGTCACTAGAAGAAAATATAAAACAGGTCACAACTCTTTGAAAAAGAAAATTAAAACAACTTATAACACTTAAATTTGGTCATGAATTAAAATGAGAGAATCAATTCAAATTCAGCTTGTGTAAAATGGAAATAATCAATAATTAGCATTCCCAAAAGCTCTTCAGGGCATGCAAAATCAATTAGTGTCCCATTGCCACACAGGTATGCCCAGCAAAAGTTTAAATTAACATTGCTGATCTTGAATTAGAAAAGTATGATGTCACTCTTCCTACTGCTGCTGTGTCTGGGGGTAATTATGTAAGCAATTCATACATTTTAAAGAAAACCATAATCTTGGCTATAATATTAAAAGAAATAAAGATTTTCCAGAATGGTATCAAGAAATAATCCTCTTCCATCAAAAGTGCAGTAGTACACAGAGTTTCAATTGTTCCCAAAAGAAAATCTTTTATGTATATCGTATTTTTTTTATGTATATCATTTTTTTCTACAACAACTTGGATGATACAGTGAAAGCTATTTGCTCTATTTACAATAAAAGAGAGAATACTCACAAATTTGGAGCCTATGCTGGCACATCTGCACGTAGTTTCCATGTGCAAGTACAGCAACCAATGCATTTTATTGATTGCAGATTAAAATGAAAAGAAGGGAAGGGAAGGGAAGGGAAGGGAAGGGAAGGGAAGGGAAGGGAAGGGAAGGAAGGAAGGAAGGAAGGAAGGGAAGGGAAGGAAGGAAGGGAAGGAAGGGAAGGGAAGGAAGGGAAGGGAAGGGAAGGGAAGGGAAGGAAGGGAAGGAAGGGAAGGGAAGGGAAGGGAAGGGAAGGGAAGGAAGGAAGGGAAGGAAGGAAGGGAAGGAAGGAAGGAAGGAAGGAAGGGAAGGAAGGAAGGAAGGGAAGGAAGGAAGGAAGGAAGGAAGGAAGGAAGGAAGGAAGGGAAGGAAGGAAGGAAGGGAAGGAAGGAAGGAAGGAAGGAAGGAAGGAAGGAAGGAAGGAAGGGAAGGAAGGAAGGAAGGAAGGGAAGGGAAGGAAGGAAGGAAGGGAAGGAAGGGGAGGGGAGGGGAGGGAGGGGAGGGGAGGGGGAGGGGAGGGGAGGGAGGGAGGGGAGGGAGGGGAGGGGAGGGGAGGGAGGGGAGGGAGGGGAGGGGAGGGGAGGGAGGGAGGGAGGGAGGGGAGGGAGGAAGGAAGGGAAGGGAAGGAAGGGAAGGGAAGGAAGGGAAGGGAAGGAAGGAAGGGAAGGGAAGGAAGGAAGGGAAGGGAAGGAAGGGAAGGAAGGAAGGAAGGAAGGAAGGGAAGGAAGGGAAGGGAAGGAAGGAAGGGAAGGAAGGAAGGAAGGAAGGAAGGGAAGGGAAGGGAAGGAAGGAAGGAAGGAAGGAAGGGAAGGAAGGGAAGGGAAGGAAGGAAGGGAAGGGAAGGAAGGGAAGGAAGGAAGGAAGGGAAGGAAGGGAAGGGAAGGAAGGGAAGGAAGGGAAGGAAGGAAGGAAGGGGAGGGGAGGGAGGGGAGGGGAGGGGAGGGGAGGGGAGGGGAGGGGAGGGAGGGGAAGGAAGGAAGGAAGGGAAGGGAAGGGAAGGGGAGGGGAGGGGAGGGAGGAGGGGAGGGAGGAGGGGAGGGGAGGGGAGGGGAGGGAGGGGAGGGGAGGAGGAGGAGGGGAGGGGAGGGGAGGGGAGGGGAGGGGAGGGGAGGGGAGGGGAGGGGAGGGAGGGAGGGGAGGGGGAGGGAGGGAGGGGAGGGGAGGGGAGGGAGGGAGGGAGGGAGGGGAGGGGAGGGAGGGGAGGGAGGGAGGGGAGGGAGGGAGGGAGGGAGGGGAGGGGAGGGAGGGAGGAAAGGAAAGGAAAGGAAAAGGAAAGGAAAGGAAAGGAAAGGAAAGGAAAGGAAAGGAAAGGAAAGGAAAGGAAAGGAAAAGGAAAGGAAAGGAAAGGAAAGGAAAGGAAAGGAAAGGAAAGGAAAAGGAAAGGAAAGGGAAAGGAAAGGAAAGGAAAGGAAAGGAAAGGAAAGGAAAGGAAAGGAAAGGAAAGGAAAGGAAAGGAAAGGAAAGGAAAGGAAAGGAAAGGAAAGGAAAAGGAAAGGAAAGGAAAGGAAAGGAAAGGAAAGGAAAGGAAAGGAAAGGAAAGGAAAGGAAAGGAAAGGAAAGGAAAGGAAAGGAAAGGAAAGGAAAGGAAAGGAAAGGAAAGGAAAGGAAAGGAAAGGAAAGGAAAGGAAAGGAAAGGAAAGGAAAGGAAAGGAAAGGAAAGGAAAGGAAAGGAAAGGAAAGGAAAGGAAAGGAAAGGAAAGGAAAGGAAAGGAAAGGAAAGGAAAGGAAAGGAAAGGAAAGGAAAGGAAAGGAAAGGAAAGGAAAGGAAAGGAAAGGAAAGGAAAGGAAAGGAAAGGAAAGGGAAAGGAAAGGAAAGGAAAGGAAAGGAAAGGAAAGGAAAGGAAGGGAAGAAGGAAAGGGAAAGGAAAGGAAAGGAAGGAAAGGAAGGGAAGGAAAGGAAAGGAAAGGAAAGGAAAGGAAAGGAAAGGAAAGGAAAGGAAAGGAAAGGAAAGGAAAGGAAAGGAAAGGAAAGGAAAGGAAAGGAAAGGAAAGGAAAGGAAAGGAAAGGAAAAGGAAAGGAAAGGAAAGGAAAGGAAAGGAAAGGAAAGGAAAGGAAAGGAAAGGAAAGGAAAGGAAAGGAAAGGAAAGGAAAGGAAAGGAAAGGACCTGCTCCTGCATGGTCTCCTCTCCACAGGCTACAGGTCCGGCCCAGAATCTGCTCCAGCAGAGGTCCTCCACAGGCCGCAGCCTCCACTGGTGCAGGTCCACCTGCTCCACCATGGTCTCCTCCATGGGCTGCAGCGTGGAACCGTGCTCCACCGTGGTACTCCATGGTCTGCAGGGGGACAGCCTGCTTCACCATGGTCGTCACCACAGGCCGCAGGGGACTTCTGCTCCGGAGTCTGGAGCACCCCATCCTTCTTCACTGACCTTGGCACCTGCAAGGCTGTTTCTCACTCCTCTCACTCTCCCAGCTGATGTGTGTGGTGCAGCATTTTCTTCCTGACTTAAATATGCTCTCACAGAGGTGCAAAACAACATCACTTACTGGCTCAGCTCTGGTCAGCAGTGGGGCCCTTACCTAACATGGGGCAGCTTCTAGATCCTTCTCACAGAATCCACCTCTATGGCCCCCTGCTACCAAAACCTTGCCGCGTAAACCCAATACACCAGGTCAAGGCAGAGATCTTGCCACAGATGACAAAGGATGACTGACAGTAAAGGTAGATGTGCAGGGAGGGAAAGGGGTGTCACAAAGACACTGAGAAGATGGGCAATATGGTTTAATAGCAGAGTTAATCAGAAGCAGAAAAGATATATCACGTACATCCTCTCTACATGAAAACAGGATTCATGGTAATCAGTGACTGATAGAAAAGCTCCAACATAAAGAAGATTCAAATATATTTAACTTTCATATTTATTTGTATTTTATGGCTATGTATTTTATGCAAATGGCAGTAATGTATTCAGTTCTGTTTCTTATGCATGTAACTTCAAAAGAATTTAATTGTAAACCAAAAGACTCACACCTTTGGTGGGATTGTAGGAAGACTATACGTAAGATTTGGGTGGAGGAAGGAGGAGGATATGGCTAAAGAGTCAGCATTGAATGGAAACAAGTGCCTAGAGCATGGTATGATATTTCAAGACAAGATATAGGCAAAGAGTTTTAATTTCATGTTTGTGTTTCTGTCCTCTGTATGAGGACAGAGGGCTGCTGGACCTCTCTTCAGAGATGAGGTATTTACACAGCCTGAATCTCCAGCAAACACTCAGGCCAAGATAAGTCCACATTCTATGACAGACTGCTGTACTTTGGTATCTGTGATTAATTGGAGTTCATGGCATGCCTTAGCCACTCTTTCCATTAGGAAGCACTGTTGATAATAGATATTTTGATTAAACTTCATTTAGAAATAAACACATGAATACTAGTTGAATGACCTCAGACAACAAGAATGGTTTGCTTGCAGAGCTTCTAGTCAACACCTGACATGCAAACATTTTCCACATTTTCCTCAGAGCCATTCTCAGTTCTGTCTTAATTGGTGTTTGGAGCTTGCATTACTTTTCTGTCACTGTGTGTGGTGGTTGCAAGTCTCTTTCACACACACCAAAGCAATACTATTTGAAGTCTCTCTGCTGACAATCTCAGAGTGGCCTTGTTTTTCTGATGTTTACTGGTATACTGGTACTTTCACTTTTTTCACTCAGAGCTTTTTTTTTTTTTTTAATATTCACCAACCTAAAGGTATTTTGGCTAAAACATAACAGATTTCTTGGGAAATAATACCAAATAAAATTGAAAATTGTCCTGAAATACTGTAGTGGAGGGAGAAGTTGGGGGGTGGGGAGAGGGGAAGAATAAGTGATTATTTTACAGTGAATATTTTGAATGTGTAAAGCTACATAGTTTTATTTCCACTGGAGTGTTTTGGTTTAAGTATCTTTTTTACTTAGTATACTGTCTTTGTAAAGGTCATATTTTACCTCGGTAAACATTGTTCCTTATGTTTGTAATACCAATTGGAATGCAAACTTTCTTCCTCATACACACAATCTGCATAACATTTTAATTGAATATAATACAGGACATGCTGCTAACCGCTAAGGAGGCAGTATTACGTATGTATTTAAACTTGAAGCAAAACTAAATCAAAGCAAACAAAAAGTAATGGACAAAAATACTAAATATATAGATACATGTATTTTCGGGAAATGTCATTTCAAAATAACATTGTTTTCCTTCCAAACTCCTGTCAATAAAAGAAATAAGAGTCTGAAAGATAAAACACCATTAATTTCTGATTAGTAATTATCTGCTGTCCAATTTCCCTGCTCTTTCCTTCGTTTCAGTTCTAGGAACGGTGTCTGCACTTTAAGGTTGATTAATGAGCTGAGCTAATGGAAAACACAACCACGGGAAAATAAAATAAAATAATAATGAAAAAAAAAAAAAAAAAGCTGTTTCTGTTGGATTACCTTGACAAAGTGGATAAAACACAGAGGAGTGACTCAAAGAAAATTCACATATGGGACTGAGCTAGGCCCCTCTTGATCTCAGACAGATATTCTCAACTAGAACAAATTCAGAAAGCTACCTGACAGTTTAGACCACAGTTTTTCACCTGCGCAATTGATTCTGTGCAACAGTTATCTGTCAGGGCAATTTAGGAAACTAGAAAGATAACAAGACTGTTAATCAAAATGTGGAAATGTAGAACCATTATCCTCTAGTCTGGGAGAAATGCACTAGTACATAGCGTTTGTTTCTGTTTTGCTCTGTTTGCTTATATATTTCCTTCCTTACATGTGTATTGAAGTCTGTTACATTCAGGTCAGATGGATAAGAGTACTTTGGTATTGTAAACACATTGTGCAAGCACTGCAACAGTATGCAAAGGAATCTGTTTTATCCAGGGCAAGTATAAATTGTTAAAAAGGAAAGGTAAAGAGTACTGAGGTCGGTGTGGTAGATTTCATAATATCAACTTGTCAAAACTAAACAAATTGTCTATAATAAGTGGAATACTCAGAACAGGACAAAGGTGAGAAATGGGTCTTTGCACCTAATATCTGTATCACCAGTATTAGGCACTGCCCCTTTTGACCTCCTTGCCTCAACATCCAGCTGTAATTTTGAGCGTTTGAGTACAACTATGAAAAATGGCCTGCCATTGTTCTCCAAATCCTACATTGTTCATTGTAGGCTTATTAAACACCATCACTACTCATATATAGAACTGTCAGTTAAACAGATATATTTGCACTACTGTTATATTCTCTGGTTTCCCTGCAGAAAAGCAAATAGGAATATATATACTCAGTTTCTATAGAAAACAGTTTCTATACAAACACATATAGACTTGATTCCAGTCCCATTAATTCCTGTGAGATGTCACTGCTCATTTTAAGTGCTGGCATTCTCAGGAGCCAGATGAATTTTTGTACAGATTAAACAGCAGCAGAAAGGATAAAGATGTGGGATGTGTGGAGAAAGGAGTCATTTCCATTCAGCAAGCCTCCCACTTGTTACTGAAAAACTGTCTATATTCGGCTTGGAGAATGCAGTGGAAAGAGTTCAGGGGATAGCTTGTGTTTATTTCAGCAGAAATACATGACTCAGTTAATTCCAATCTACACTGATTCTCTCAGTGGAATGTATCATCAGACACATCAATATGCACAGTTTTTAAGACAACACGTGGAAGAGGAGCATGGGAATGGCTCATAAGAGTTATCACCAGCACATTTCAGTTAGTGGAACCACCATATTGATTTATACTGGTTGAAGGCTTGCTAACTAGGTACCCAAAGGATACTCATGTCTAATTTAGAAAAGAACTGTTCACTTGTTTTCTTTTTTTTTCTTTTTTTTTTTTAATACTGTTTTTAAACAACCATGTAAAGTCTTACAGGAAGGATGGCACTGTTCAGTTTTGCATGTTTGCGATCAGACTATACAAATCCATCTATTTCTTAAACTTAGTTTCCTCATGACATTTCCTTAAAAAAGGCATGCTAAATGTCAGAGAAAAATAATGGAGTACCATCTGGGGGGAGAAAGTCTTTTTATATGCATTTGTGAATGAAAACTCATTTAAAAAGAAAAAGGCAAGATTTTATAAAATCAAAAGTGTCTTATTCTATTTTCAATAGAATAAATTAGTGTATAGTGTGTAAAAGCACGGCTGTCCATCTGGCTCTGCTTCACTTTAAAGGGAGGTGTCAGGAGTTCTAGAGGTGCCGTAACCTCAGTAGAAAAGTTCTTAATCTATTAAGCTATGTTAAACCCATCATGTTGGGTTTAGCTAAACATTTATAGAATGTCAAAATTTTTTGTCCTCCAGATGCTGCAGAGTTTTCTATATAAATTATGACTTCATTCCAGCAATATTTCAGCTATAAATATAGCTTGGTGGATGGGACTATGTTTTGATAGCATAGGGAAAGATCAAGAAGGAATTAACAAAATATATGTTAAAAAAAAAAAAAAAAAGAAATTTTAGCCTTGTATAAAAACTGTGAGCAAGTCATCTGATAAAACTTTAGTACAGTTTACTTTATTTATTTACTCATTTATTTTATATAAGAATTGTTAATGCATTGGATAGCGTCTCATGGCTAAATTTCCGCCTTTTCTCTCTTTTTCTTTTTCCCCATTGATTAATAATCAAAGCCTTTTCTATTGTTTCCAGTTAAGAATGTCAGTCTTTTGACTGCAACATATCATTTGTTATTTTCAATGTACCTTAGCACAAGGTCATACTGACCTCATGTAAATTTCACTTGAAGGACTAATGGCTGTTAACAATAGATCTCCAGTGCATTGGCTTCTGCATCAACTTTTATTTTTTGGCATTATGTGAAAAGCATTTCAAAAGTATAAGTAAAAACCATCAGTTTCAACAGAAATAATGACCCCATTTGCCATGGAAACTAACAGACTTTATGAAAATGCACTGAGCTGTTTTTCATAGTGAGGTTAAATTATTCTAAAAATAGGACTAGTGCTTGGTGTTAGCTGGCCAAGTTGCATAGATTTTACTTTCTGAGCCTCTTCAAGCAAAATATAAACAATTCTGAATATTTTGAGGGATTTAGAAAATCAACAGCTGAATTCCTTTCATTCAATAATTCTTTTTTGAAGATAGAAGGAAAAAATCAAAACAACCAATGGCTTTATATAACAGCAGATGGTCAGTATAAGTAAACAGATGAAATGACATTTAAAATGAGTCTGTAAGAAAGTTATAATAAATAATTCCTAAAACACACCCTTTCCTTTCCTTTCCTTTCCTGAAATACACTGAGGGTGTGTTCAATTACACTGTCAATGTCACCAGTGAAGATATTAATCCCAGTCGCAGTATGGACCCCTGAGGGACACCCCTCATCACTGGTCTCCACTTGGGCATTGAGCTCTGTAGTGGTTTTACTCAGCTGGGCAGCTGAGCTCCACTGCAACCACTCTCTCACTCCTCCTCCTCAAAGGGAAAGGCAGAGAAAATATGATGAAAAGGGCACAAGGGTTGAGATAAGGACGGGGAGATCACTCATTAATTATCACCACGGACAAAACAGACTCAGAACAAGGAGAAAAATATAATTTATTACCTATCACTAACAGGCTAGAATGGTGAGAAACTAAAAGCAAACTAAAAACACCTTACCACCTACCCACCCTCTTCTACCTCCTCCCCCCAGGCAGTGCAGGGGAATGGGAAATGGTGGCTGTGGTCGGTCCCTAACGCTCCATCTTTGCCGCTCCTTCACAGTCACTCTCTTTCCCTGCTCCAGTGTGAGGTCCCTCCTATGGGATGCCATCCTTCCCGAACTGAGCCTGTGTGGACTTCCCACAGGTAGCAGCTCTTCAAGAACTGCTCCAAATATGGGTCCGTACCACGGGGTCCATCCATCAGGACCAAACTGCTCCAAATGGATCTCCCACGGGTGGCAGCTCCCCCCAGACCCCCTGCTGCTGCGTGGGCTCCTCTCAACGGGCTGCAGCTCTGGCCTGGGGCCTGCTCCTGTGGGGGCTCTCCATGGGCCACAGCCTCCTACAGGCCACATCCACCTGCTCCACTGGCGTCTCCTCCACAGGCTGCAGCGTGGAGATCTGCTCCGCCATGGGCTGCAGGGGGACAGCCTTCTCCACCAGGCTCTCTACAGGCCACAGGGGAACTTCTGCTCCGTGCCTGGAGCACCTCGCGCCCTCCTTCGGCACTAACCTTGGTGTCTGCAGGGCTATTTATCATTCCTTGCTCTCCCAGCTGCTGTTGCACAGCAGTTTTTTTTCCCTTTCTTAAATACGTTCTCGCAGAGGTGCAAACAACATCACTTTCTGGAACACAAGTCTTATGATGAGTGGCAGAAGGAACTGGGGTTGTTTAGTCTGGAGAAGAGAAGGCTCAGGGGAGACCTTATTGCTCTCTACAACTACCTGAAAGGAAGGTGTGGGGAGCTGGGGGTCAGCCTCTTCTTGAAGATAACTAGTGATAAGACTATAGGGAATGGCCTCAAGTTGCGCCAGGGGAGACTTAGGCTGGAAATGAGGAGACATTTCTTCTCAGAAAGAGCAGTCAGGTATTGGAACGGGGAGGTGGTGGAGTCACTGTTCCTGGGGGTGTTTAACGAAAGGTTGGATGTGGTGCTTAGGGATATGGTTTAGTGGATGACATTGGTGGTAGGGGGAGGGTTGGACTGGATGATCTTGAAGGTCTTTTCCAACCTTAATGATTCTATGAATCCATGATTCGATAACGTATTGGCTCAGCTCTGACAGTGGCGGGTCCCTTTTGGAGCTGGCTGAAACTGGCTCTTATCTAATATGGGGCAGCTTCTGGACACTTCTCACAGAGGCTACCCCTGCAGACCCCCTACTACCAAAACCTTGACATGTAAACCCAATCAAATCACCTGATGATCTCTTTCATTACTAGAGCTCTAACAGCAATATAGAATTTTCAGGAGTAAAGAGGCCACCCCTACAGCACCCCTGCTACCAAACACTTGCTACATAAACCCAATACACTTATCCACTGAACAGTCCATCTATCAAATCCATGCCTCCTAAATTTAGAGACAAGTATATTGCTTGGGACCTTTTCAAAGGCTTTGCATGAGTCACGGTAGTTTGAAGGTAGATGACATCAGCTGCTCTTCCCTTACTCACTCATGCTTTCACTCTGTTATAGACCACCGTGTTAGTCAGGTATGACTTGGCCTTTGTCACGTTGGTTGCTTCCAGTTGCCTCCTTGTTCTCTGTATGCCTTCACACGGTTTGAAGGAAGATCTGCTCCATGATCTTACTGGGCAAAGGAGTGAGTCTAAACAATTTGTAATTCACTGGGTTCTCTTTTTAACTCTTTAAAAATGTGTTATATTTCCCCTTTTGCAGTCACTGGGGACCTCACCTAACTGCCATGACTTTTCAAATATGATCAATAGTGGCCCAGCATATTCATCTGCTAGCTCTCTCAAGATGCAGGCATGCATATATTGGGGCCAATGGACTTGACTCGACCAGACTAGACTAGACTAGGCTAGAGTAGTTCATTTGGAAGGGACCTTTAAAGATCATCAAGTCCAACTTCCTGACCACTTCAGAGCTAACAAAAAGTTAAAGCATATTAATGAGGACATTATTCAAATGTCTCTAGAACACCAACAGTCATGGGACATCAACCACCTGTCTAGAAAGCCTTTTCCAATGTTTCACTACCCTCACAGTAAACACATTTTTCCTAATGTATAGTTTGAACCTCCCCTGGCACAGCTTTGTGCCGATCCCACATGTCCTATCATTGGTTACTAGGAAGAAGAGAGCGGTGCCTCCCTCTCCACTTCCCCTCTTCAGGAAGATGTAGGTGTTGTGGGTTTACATGGCAAGGTTTTGGTAGCAGGGGGCCATAGAGGTGGATTCTGTGAGAAGGATCTAGAAGCTGCCCCATGTTAGGTAAGGGCCCCACTGCTGACCAGAGCTGAGCCAGTAAGTGATGTTGTTTTGCACCTCTGTGAGAGCATATTTAAGTCAGGAAGAAAATGCTGCACCACACACATCAGCTGGGAGAGTGAGAGGAGTGAGAAACAGCCTTGCAGGTGCCAAGGTCAGTGAAGAAGGATGGGGTGCTCCAGACTCCGGAGCAGAAGTCCCCTGCTGCCTGTGGTGACGACCATGGTGAAGCAGGCTGTCCCCCTGCAGACCATGGAGTACCACGGTGGAGCAGGGTTCCACGCTGCAGCCCATGGAGGAGACCACGGTGGAGCAGGTAGACCTGCACCAGTGGAGGCTGCGGCCTGTGGAGGACCTCTGCTGGAGCAGATTCTGGGCCAGACCTGTAGCCTGTGGAGAGGAGACCATGCAGGAGCAGGTGACCTGGCAGGAGCTGCTGCCCGTGGGGGATCCAGGTTGGAGTAGTTCGCTCCTGAGGGATGGACCCCGTGGTACAGACCTATATCTGGAGCAGTTCTTGAAGAGCTGCTGCCTGTGGGAAGCCCACACCGGATCAGTTCAGCAAGGTCTGCATCCCGTGGGAGGGACCCCACGGCACAGGGGACGAGAGTGACCAAGAAGGAGCGGCAGCAAAGAAATGCTATAGACTGACCATAACCCCCATTCCCCCGTTCCCCTGCGCTGCTCGGGGGTAGGAGGTGGAAGAGGGTGGTTTGTGGGGAAGGTGCTTTTGTTTTCTTTCCTTTGTTTCTCACTTCTCTAGCTTGTTAGTAATAGGCAATATATCTTACTATCTCCCTATGCTGAGTCTGTTTTACTCATCATGATAATTACTGTGCGATCTCCCTGTCCTTATCTCAACCCTTGAGCCCTTTTCATTGTATTTTCTCCCTATTCCTCTTTGAGGAGGGGGAGTAAGACAGCAGTTGTGGTGGAGCTCGGCCACCTACCCGAGTAAAACCACCACAGTAGGGAGCAAAGAGGTTACCTGCTATCCTTCTTTTCTCCAGACTAGTCAAAAACAGTGTCCACAGCCTCTCCTCATAGGTCATGCTATCCAGCCGTTTTAACATCTTCGTAGCTCTCTTCCGGAAGCATTCAAGTAACTTAATACACTTTTTATTTCGTGAATCCCTGAATTTTACACAATATTCAAAGTGAGGCTGCTGCAATGTTAAATATAGTGGGAGAATTATCTTTTTTGTCCGGATGTATATTTTATGTTTAATATACCCCAAAATGCAGTTTGCTCTCTTGGTTGCCAGCACACACTGCTGACTCGTGTTGAGCATACTGTCGGCCAGCATCCCCAGATCCCTTTCTGATGAGCTGCTTTCTAGCCATTCATCTCCAAATCTGTACCTGTGTCTGGCATTACTCTATCCCAGGTGTAGAAACCAGCATTTACTTTTGTTAAACTTCATGCTATTGATGATCACCCAATGCTCTAATATATCTAGATCCCTCTGTAAGATCTCCTGTCCCTCCAGGGAGTCAACAGCATATCCCAGTTTAGTATCTTCAGCAAACTTGTTAAGGATACATTTCACTCCTGCATCCAGATCATTAACAAAAATTTTGAACAGTACTGGCATGAGAATGGAGCACTGGAGAACCTGCCAGTGATCTGCTGTCAGTTAGATGTAGCCCCATTCACTATCATTGAGCCAGTTCACCACCCAGCATAGTGTGAACTTGTTTATCTCACAGTTGGACAGTTTGTCCAGAAGGATGTCATGAGGGACAGTATCAAAGGCTTACTAAAATCCAAAAAGATTATATCCACCACCTTCCCTTTATCCACCAAGTGGGAGACCTTATTATAGAAAGAGATCAAATTACTAAGGCAGTGAACCTTGGTGAACCCATGCCTAATAACAGCTTTGTTCTTTAACTGACTTTCAATAACCCACATGATAACCTTTATATTTCCAGGGACTGAGGTTAGACTAACAGGTCTGTAGTTTCCTCGGTCATCTTTCAGCAAACCCTGACATGGGTAGATGGGTATAATATTGGCTAGCTTTCAGTCACCAGGGACCTCCCCAGACTGCCATGACCTTCGGTAAATTGTTGAGAAGGGTCCAGCCATAATGTCTGCTAACTCATTCAGAACACTGGGGAGATCCTGTCAGGCCCAATCAGCTTATGAAAGTTGAGCTGATATAACTATTCCCTTACAATTTCAGTGGTCACAGGTGGAAAGTTACTGTTTTCCCAGTCCTAGACCTCCAACTCTGAGGACTGGGCAGCCCAAAATCTGACATTACTATTAAAATCTGAGCCAAAAAAGCATTAAATGACTGCATTTTCCTCTTCCTTACTTGTTAGATGTTCCAAGTATCAGTCAAATATTTCCTTTTGACCTCTTCTAGCTGTTGACATATCTGAAAAAATATATATATAATTATTCTCTGACACCAGAGTGGCCAGTGTCATCTGAAGTTGAGCTTTGGCTTTTCTTCTTTGCTCCCTGCAGATGTGAACTGGAGTTCCATACTCTCCCTGTGAAGCCAAACCTCGTTTCCAGAGGTTATATATTCTTTTTCTGCCCTACTTCAAGAAGGAGTTTCCTGTTTATCCAGGCTGGTCTTCTGCCCAGCTTCCTTGACTTACCACACAGTGGGATTGCCTGCTCCTGGTACCTTTTAAAAGGTGGTTGTCGTAAAATGACCATCTCTTATGGACCCCTAAACCCTCTAGAGCAGGGTGAATTTATTCACGTTCTTTTTCCTCCCATGGTCTCAAACCTGATCATCTCTTACAGTGGGTGGAAATTTATTTCTCCAGCTCCTGCCTTGAGATTTTGTGACATGGGAGGTATGAAAGGAGCAGAAGGCAGAAAACTGAGGCAAAGAGGTTTTGAATACTTCAGCCTTTTCCATGTCAGCTGCAGTGAGGTCCTCTGTCTCACTCATTGTGGGGGTGGGGCTGGGGAGAGCACAATTTCTTTTATCTTTCTTTATGTAGCTGCCAAAATGCTTCTTCTTGTTCTTCACATCCCTAGCCAAGTTTACTTCTAGCTGTGCCTTGCCTTTCCTTATCATTAACATATTAGAAAGAGTCCAGAATAGGGCCACAAAGATGATCAAAGGGCTAGAGCACCTCTCCTATGAAGACAGGCTGAGAAAGTTGGAGCTGCTTGGCCTGGAGAAGAGGAGGCTCCAATGAGACCTCATTGCAGCCTTTCAGTACTTATAGGGGGCCTACAGGAAAACTGGGGAGGGACACTTCTGTGAAAAGTGAAAAGGTTCTTTGTGAAATTCTTCCACACAGCTTGTTCTCATCACCTTACTTTGCATCATGTAAAAAAACAAATTAACGAAGAAGAATTTTATTAGGCTACAGAACACCTAAAAGTTAAGTACTGTCTGGATAATATCACAGCGCTTCAGTATCTCTATGGATTTCAATCGTAGTGATCCCATGGAAGACAATTCTATGCATAAGACAGTCTGAAATGCTGCTTTTACTTTAAAAATTTACCTTTGTGGTGATGGTAAAAAAAAAAAAATGCTTCTAGTCACATTCCATTGTATATTTATGCAGCATAAACTGATTAATGAATCTGTCAAAGTACACTTAGTCTAAGCTCTGAGCTGTGCAGTTCAGCAGTTCAAATTTACAAAACCTGCAGAAAGTAGTAAATCTCAGAAAGGTGGACAGCATTTGCCCTAAAGGACACCTAAAGGATGAAAAGAGATGAAGTGATAGTTAAGGCATTTTTACTGTTTAAAAGGTGTACCACTGGAAAATTATTGTACTTTCTCTATGGAAAACTTCAAATTTTCAGAATGAGTTTAAAAATGAGCAAATGTTTTTCCTGTTTAGGTTCTGTATATATGCACTAGCATTTGTCCATGCCTTTTTGAACATGATATTCTGTGGAAGATATATTTAGGAGGATATTAGGAGGATATTTTACATGAGCAGAACTTGAATCTGGCCCTGAATCACTGAAAAAATAATGTTTTTTCAACAGATCAGCAATTTAATTTGTTACATTCATTTAATTTAACTATTCAAATGGAAATTGGGCATAGTTATCTTTTAGACCTTGACTTTGCACCTTTGGTGCAAAAATTGATGCTTGGTAAGGACGACAATTATTCTAACCAAAAGGATGTAATACATGCTAAGCTAGTCGGTTTTACTTCGTACAGCACTAAAGTCTTCACAGAACTACAATGAGGTTTGGCACAGTTTGTCACTTGGCATGCTTTGCTCTGAAAAGACAGTCTGAAATGAGCATCAGCAGAGAAACAGTCTTAACCAAATGGAAAAAATGAAGTGCGGTTACACAAACAATTAACACGCTTGTGCATTTTGACTGTTCTACACCAGAACCCTCATAAAACCATAAAGCTGGTCTTGACTGCCGTGATCGGTGATGCTTTCAGTCATAGAATCATAGAATGATTTGAGTTGGAAAGGACCTTAAAAAACATCTAATTCCTACCCCCCTGTCATGGACAGGGACACCTCCCATTAGACCAGGTTGCTCAAAGTCCTATCCAACCTAGCCTTAAACATTTCCAGGGATGGGGCATCTACAACTTCTCTGGGCAATCTATTCCAGTACCTCACCACACTCACGGTAAAGAATTTCTTCCTTACATCTAATCTAAATGTACCTTTTTTTAGCTTAAAACCATTATTCGTTGTCCTATCACTACACTGCCTGACAAAGTGTCCTTCTCCACCTTACCTGTAGGCCCTCCTTAGGTATTGGAAAGTCACTATAAGGTCTCCCTGGAGCCTCCTCCTCTCCACACTGAACAGCCCCAACCTTCTCAGCCTTTCTTTGCAGAAGAGGTCTTCCAGCCAATTGATCATCTTTGTGGCTCAGCTTCCTCCTAGGAAAAGCAATTAACATAAAAACAGAATTAAACTACAATAAGTACAGTCAACCACTGCTCTGCTTTAGCATTCTATGTTCTCTTATTGATCTCGATTTCTTTCTTAATTCTGTTTTGATAGTGATATGTGTACAAATATATGACTTTTTTTTTTGAGAAAGCTTATTCATATTAAATTAAAATTTATTATTCAATTTTATACATATATATAACTGCTGTTAGTTTACAGAAGCTCTCTATAACATTTGTTCCTCAATGTCCTATATCCTATATGTTCCACTGGATATAGAGTGACTACTTCAGATACAGACCTTCATACCTCAGAGGAAAATGCCCTTTCATTATTTGGTGACACTGGATGTGACTAACTTGCAAGGCAAGTGCAATTGTGTTGGGCATCTCAGTCTTTTTCTATAACAAACCAGCCGTATCACGGGACCTACTGAAGCCAAGCATGCTGCCATTCCTTAAATCTGTATTTTTTCCCCTGGTGAAATCTAGCAGAACACATAGAAGAAAGAAATGAGATTTGGTAAGCTGAGTCTCATCTTGAACTTTCAGTCAAAATTAAGTCAGATGAGTATCCTGAGCTGTTAGGTGATAATTGTGTATTATTGCATTTTGGAAATATCCTTTGGAGATCAAATATCAGTTGGTGATGTGGCTACTCAGGTAGAAAGTGTAAACTAATTCCAGATTTCTGGCTGGATTGTAGTGATTTGTCAAAATTATTTAGCACACCATACATCTGAACAAAACCAACCTGAGAATAGTCAACTGGCCAAACACTAGAGAGTCAAATTTGTAAGGAGTGTAATGTACATCAAGAAATTTTGGTCAGATATATGACAATCTTCTTTTAATAACTCCTTAAAATTGTTTCCAAATAATTCTTCCCCCCTCCTTTTTTTTTAATATAATTATTTTTCTTTCAAATTTTGAAGAAGTGATTAAAGTTCTGTGTGTGTGTACAATTCAGTTTAGGGTTAAAGGGTTTATATTTACACACTTTTCCTTAGAGATATGCAGAATATTAGTATACATGGTAGCACGAAACTGTCCTTGTTATGTGTCTACTGTGAATATTTATTCCCCATATTAAGACAAAGATAAGAAAATAAAAAACTATTTATTTCCACAAAAAATGTATTACCGATGAAGTATAAGAGAAAAAAAATAAAAATACTGTTCATTCCTTCAGTACGGCTCCCCCATAATACTCACATAATCAATTTCATTACTAAAATCTTGATCTTATTAAAACTATAAAAACCTTAAGATAACAAAAAGCCTAAGCTCAGAAAACAAACAAGCAAACAAAACAATAAAACTACACTTTTATAGTTATCAGATCTTTTTAATGTAGATAATTTACACAGAAAGTGGTTTTGTTTTATTATTTCTCATTAGTCCCTGTTGGGGGGGGGGGGGGTGGGGCGGAGCGGGGAAAGAAAGAAAAAAAAAAAAAAAAAAAAAAAAAAGGAAAAAAAGAAGAAAAAAAATGAAAAAGGAGAGAGAGAACAAAAGAAATAGCTGCAACAGAAAACACATTATGATGATGGCATTACTGTTTCTAAACTAAAAGTCTTGGCAGCATGCAAATGCTGTAACTTGACAGAGGTAAGGTATATCGTACAAAGAGTCAGAGAGCTCTTACTTCAAGAGCAACTAGCAATTACTGATAAAGTTCACTGGAGAACCTTAAATGTCTCTAGATATCTGACCAGAATATAATTTGTTTAAAGTCTTTTTTGTTTCCACCAAGGACAAGGATATTATGTTTTTAGTTGCCATATTTCCCTATACTTAACATGAATGATAGTTGACAATTATTGAAAGTATTAGTAAATGCAAGTGAACTTAGGAAAGCCTTAGGAAAGCCCACAGCCAGTGTGCACAAAATAGAAGCAATGGAAACACTTAAGCTATGTCAACAGTCTACACTTTTTCTGAAATAGGAAGGGCTGCTCGGAAAAAAGAGGGAGATGAGAATTAAGCTCCTTTGTTACTAACCAAGCATCTCAACCATACTCTTGCTGAATTGCAATGATTATTTTTTTTCTCTTACTGTGGGATTTATTAGTGAAAATCTGATCTCTGTTAACACACTTCATAGAGAGATGAAATAAATATCTTTTTGTTGCTCTATTATGGTCAGGTGGGTTGATGTTCCATTACGTAACATTATTGTGTTTTCATTATGCCACTTTGATGGTTTTAGGTACTTTCAGTCCTCACAAATAATAAGGTACTGTTTAAAAACTCACAGTGAAGTCTGGCATATAAAGTATTCCTAGTAAAACTAGTTGAAAAATTCTGCAAAAATAAACATATTGGGAAAAAATGATTTGTTGAATTTGATTTCTTTTCCACAAAATGTTGTCTCTTATAATCTTTGAAACTGAAAAATGCGGAAATGAAATATTCAGATCTTTTATTTTCTTTTTTTAATTTTAGCATTCAGCTTTTTGCTTGTTTTCTTTATATATGCATTTTTTTTCTTATTTAGAAGAACTTTTTAATATTATTGAAATCTAGTCTTTTAGTGTTTTAGTCTTTAGAAGCTAATGTTTTGGGGATTTAAGTTTTTTTGGCCCCTGGGGGAAAAAAAAAAAAAAAAGAGAGAGAGAGAAAAAAAAAAAGAAAAAAAAGATTTTTTTTTTTTAATACTTGGGATAGGAGAAATTTCAAGTTTCTTTTTTGAATGCCAAATATATTAGAATAAAAGTGAAATGTTCAATAGAGAAGTTTGGCAATTTCTCTGTGCCTAAGTCAGCAAGGAAAACTTTGGATCATTTAGATAGTGTTACAATTTTGGAGAGGTGCTAGAAAAGGACCAGGTACATTCTGACAGAGAACTACAGAGTAGTATGTCTTATGTATAAATAAAAACTGATAGTTTCTAACAATGAATTTAAAAGAGAAAAGTGAACTCAGAGGCTTTTATAAATTCTTATTTACAGAGAGAAAAAAAAAAAGCATGTGTCATGTTGTATCCTATCATAAGTGTAGTCTAGATACTTCTTTACAAAGCTGTTAATCTGTGGTGGAAAACAGCCTCTGTATTCTGCAGAAAAAGCGGATAACATATACAGAGTGATAACAACCACTGCATACAGGCTCTGTAAGATCTGTTTGGTACAATATATGCATTCGACTTTTGCAGAAAAGTACTTTAATACTTTTTACTTTATATTAAAAATAGATAACATTTAAAGAAATTAAATGAGGGAAAATTCCTTTATTGCATATTGCGTTTCCAGTCTCTGAAGGTTACAAGGCTGGTCTAAGTGCAACTTGCACAGGTATTACTGAAACGGGAGCCTTGCAATGCTGACAAGCTGCCATGCAGTATTACATCTCTTCTGCTGTATATCTGAAATGATTTTCAGGAGCAATGAGAATTTAGCAATGAGAAATTGTTCCTCTATATGTTGCATAATGGGGCATTCCTTTTTGGTGCCACACTTCTGAAGGAAATACTGCTCTTTGTTTTAAACAATGTGTACTGTGCAATAGATGCATGTATGCATCCAACTTTGTGTTGTGGAGACAGTGTGTTTGGCTTCAGAAGCCTGTCCAAAAGGTGAAGCCCCAAACTGTGAAAACATCCAGCCTATCAGTCTAGCTATAACTGAACACACAGGAACAATATCCAGTCAAATAGATTTAAGATACCCATTAGTTACGCACATAGGTATATCTTGAAACACCATTTATCTTTAAAACTTAGTATTTAAATTTGTGTTTTCTGACTGACCCTTACTTGGGTAGTTCCCAAGACTGAAATCACATTTGACCTCAGAATGCTTTCATTCACCCTCCTATCTAGCATTAGGATATAGGATATCTTTAAGAATCACAGAATCATCTAGGTTGGAAGAGACCTCCAAGATCACCTAGTCCAACCTATGACCTAACACTAACAAGTCCTCCACTAAACCACTAAACCATATCACTAAGTTCAACATCTAAATGTCTCTCAAAGACCTCCAGGTATGGTGACTCAACCACTTCTTCCCTGGGCAGCCAATTCCAATGCTTAACAATCCTTTCAGTAAAGAAGTTCCTCCTAATATCCAACCTAAACCTCCTCTGGCGCAACTTTAGCCCATTCCCCCTCGTCCTGTCACCAGGCATGTGGGAGAATAGACCAACCCCCACCTCTCTACAGCCTCCTTTAATGTACCTATAGAGAGCGATAAGGTTGCCCCTGAGCCTCCTCTTCTCCAGGCTGAACAATCCCAGCTCCCTCAGCCACTCCTCACAAGACTTGTTCTCCAGACCCCTCACCAGCTTCGTTGCCCTTCTCTGGACTCGCTCAAGCACCTCGATGTCCTTCTTGTAGTGAGGGTCCCAAAACTGAACACAGTACTCGAGGTGCGGCCTCACCAGAGCCGAGTACAGGGGGACAATCCACTTCCCTACACCTGCTGGCCACACTGCTTCTTATGCAAGCCAGGATGCTGTTGGCCTTCTTGGCCACCTGAGCACACTGCTGGCTCATATTCAGCCGACTATCAACCAGTACTCCCAGTGTCCTTCTCTGCCAGGCAGCTTTCTAACAACTCATCTCCCAGCCTGTAGTGCTGCTTGGGGTTGTTGCGCCCCAGGTGCAGGACCCGGCACTTGGCCTTGTTGACCTTCATACAGTTGGCCTCAGCCCATCGATCCAGCCTATCCAGATCCTCCTGCAGAGCCTTCCTTCCCTCGAGCAGATCGACACACGCACCTAACTTGGTGTCATCTGCAAACTTACTGAGGGTGCACTCGATCCCCTCACCCAGATCATTGATAAAGATATTAAAGAGAACTGGCCCCAGTACTGAGTCCTGGGGGACTCCACTAGTAACCAGCCTCCAACTGGATTTGACTCCATTCACCATGACTCTTTGGGCCCAGCTACCCAGCCAGTTTCTAACCCAACGAAGCGTACGCCAGCATAAGCCACAAGCAGCCGGTTTCTTGAGGAGAATACTGTGGGAAATGGTGCCAAAAGCCTTACTGAAATCAAGGTAGACCACATCCACAGCCTTTCCCTCATCCACCAAGAGCGTCACTTTGTCATAGGAGATCAGGTTTGTCAAGGAGGACCTGCCTTTCATAAACCCATCCTGATTGGGCCTGATCGCCTGGTTGCCCTGCAAGTGCCGCATGATGACACTCAAGATAATCTGCTCCATGAGCTTCCCTGGCACTGAGGTCAAACTACCAGGCCTATAGTTTCCCGGGTCAACCTTCCAGCCCTTTTTGTAGATGGGAGTCACATTTTCTAGCTGCCAGTTGACAGGGACCTCCCCTGATAGCCAGGACTGCTGATAAATGATGGAAAGCGGCTTGGCCAGCTCCTCCGCCAGTTCTCTCAGTACCCTCGGGTGGATCCCATCTGGCCCCAAATCAGTCACAGGCTTCATCTTTTCAGCCATATTTTCCATACACACGTATTCATTTGATTTTTTCACAACTCCTCCCTTTATATCTTGTCTAAAATCAGGTAATCCCAAGACAAATGATAACACAAAATATATCCTTTTGTTAAAGTAATTACTGTTTTTCTACTTTGATTTATGACAATGAAAAATTTAATATTTTTATGTTGATGAATTTTCTTCCTTTTATTTTTAATATAGAATGTCTTTTCATGTGCACCTTTAGAAATGCAAGCAAAGGATGATTTCTTATTTAGTTTTGTCAAATCTTTGACTAAATAAAATGCAATGTACTAAATGAATTCTTCACAATTTCTTCCACACGTTCCCAGCTATTACATTAATGGATCCATAAGCTAAGGATAGGTCATATCCTCTATTTTTTTATGTGTTCTTAGAACAGAGTAGATCTTGACCAGAAAGTGGTTTTCTCTTTCCTCTATTGTGGAAGTTTAGTGTAATATGTCAACATAAGTGCTAAAAATCAGTTTATCAGATTAAACACAAAAGTAAAAGAAATACTTATTTTAGTAAGAAAGCAATAAGAGATGCTTTTTGTGCCTTGACACCAATGGCCAATGTCTAGTTAAGGAAGAGAAAGTTAAGGAAGAGAAAAAAAAGAGGAAGTTAAGTAAGAGGAAAAAAAATGGTTTTGTGCTATTTTTCTATGGAATGTAATTTTGGTATACTGGTTAGTATTGATTTTTTTTCATGTTTTCCATATGTTTCCATATGTTTTCACATATTTGATTTAGCCATGATGACAAAGGGAAAATTGGATTTTAGATTTTGTATATTTGTGGTTTTATTTGCTGCTGAGGGATTGGTTGGTGCTAGTAGGAGGAGATTAGGGATCTTCATCCAGCTCAAACATGACGAAAGAACTGATAATTATTGTTTTGCAGGTTGGTTGTCATAGGCCTTCCAAAACCAACTTTTTTCTTTTTTATTCTTTTTTTCTTCTTTGTGTGTACGTGCACATGCACTGCATTGATAATGACAGCCATATTTTTTTTTCTCATCCTAAAATTTCAGAAATGCCAGGTACTAAGAGAAATTAGTTGAGCAGAAGTAATTTCTTCTCTTTGAAAGAAGCTTTTTTAGACTTGAACAAATGCTTTATCTTCAGGACTACTGGTCTAGCTGCAGTGTTATGAATCACAGTCAAAAATATGGTTGCTTCTGGGAATGACAGTAAAAATCATGGCACAAATTTAAATATAATCTCCATTAGAACTGAACTGCAAGATTTCATTCTCACTGTTCATCATGGGCAAAGAGAACAGAGGAGGTGGAGTGGCTTTACTTCTAAACTAACATAATCTTGTCCTCTCATCAGCTATGAAAGCTTATTAATTTAACGAGTCTTTTCCTCTTTGTCAAAAAAGGAAAAAAAGAAAGAGATAAAGAAAGAGAAAGAGAAAGAGAAAGAGAAAGAGAAAGAGAAAGAGAAAGAGAAAGAGAAAGAGAAAGAGAAAGAGAAAGAGAAAGAGAAAGAGAAAGAGAAAGAGAAAGAGAAAGAGAAAGAGAAAGAAAGAGAAGAGAAAGAGAAAGAGAAAGAGAAAGAGAAAGAGAAAGAGAAAGAGAAAGAGAAAGAGAAAGAGAGAAAGAGAAAAGAAAGAAAAGAAAGAGAAAGAAAGAGAGAAAAGAGAAAAAGAGAAAGAGAAAGATTAAGAGAAAGAAAGAGAAAGAGAAAGAGAAAGAGAAAAGAAAGAGAAAGAGAAGAGAGAGAGAGAGAGAGAGAGAAAGAGAAAGAGAAAGAGAAAGAGAAAGAAATAAGAAAAAGAAAGCAAAAGAAAGAAAACAAGACAAAAAAATAAATAAAAAAAAAACACAATCAAGCCACCACCATAACGACAAAAGACACAAAACTAACCCAAACCAAGAGAAAAACAAACAAAAAAATCAAATGGTTTAATGTAACTTTATCTGTTAAGCTTGATATCTGTTCTGATTTAAAGCATTAAATAAATGAAAGGACTAATTCTATTACTTATAAAATCATCCGGATTCATTCTGATATAAAATATTTTAATGTACAGATGGTGACAGTATAAAATCATTTTGTCTCAGTGAGCTTCATCAGGTTTCCTGTATTGTCTCTGTGGCTGTATTTGATTTTTTTTGTACTTGTATTTTTTTGTATTTGATTTTTGTAGTTGATTATAAATGAAGTTACACTGAAAATTCTCCAGCACTTTACCGGATGTTAAAGTTAGATAGAATAATAACTACATCTGATGTTCTTATTAAAAAATAAATTAAAAAAAAAAAAAAAAAAAGGATTAATTTTAGCCCTCCTCCAGTCAGGGTCATCAGGAAAAAAAAAAAAAAAGAAAAAAAAAAAGGAATTTACAACTGTTTCTATGCTCTCCTACTGTTGGTGGATCTTATTGTCTTACTGGGTCTGTACTCTGTACATATATCCAGATATAAAAATTAAAATAAATTCTTTGCTGTTTTTGCCTTATGACTTCTTTTTCTCTATATTACCAATTGTTGCATTGATACAATGCAGAGTTGTACATTTTGGCATTGTTATCTGCTCTTCACATTTTTTTTTCTTTTCACAGAATTAAATTCTTATGCAAAATATTATTTTATTTAACATTAGCATTTTTATTCATCTTTTTTAGCTATCAGTATGATAATAGATGGTTACAGAAAAAAAAAAAAGAAAATATTTACAGTACTGTGGAAACACTGTGAAGATGCAAGAAATTTGTTAATAATGCCAGATCATACTTTTATTTTAATATCGAGTTGAAGATTCAAGATCAGCTTGATAGTCTTGAAAAACTAACAAAAATACTGATGGTCAGGTTTTCAGAGAGTAAAATGTTACATTTATTTATTTTATTATTCCTTTTGGTATGCTTATTTTGATATCTCCATGCTACAATCTCACTGAATTCCACAAGTTGACCTAGGGAATGTGTACTTGAGCTGTCAGTATAGATGTCAAGTATAGGATGTCATGGAATGAATTTTCACAGTAGTTAAAAATTTTGAAGACATTGTTAGCTATTTTTGAATGCAGAAGCAATGGTGTCTCAAGAAAGGATTTAAAGAAAGGGATAATACTATACTGACATAAAAGATTATCTTTAATGCTTTTGTTATCCTTTCACAGTAGAAATGAAAGGACTAAAAATTGAAAAAAAAAGAAAAAAAAAAAAAAGTCTGCTTTTGCAACATTCCCAACAGAATTGCAGCAAAGAAGAATCTGGAATCTTAGAAGAACTTCATATGTTGCTCTCCACAGTTTTTTGCCTTTTTTTTTTTTCCCCACAGATTTCTCCTTTTCCACCATACTACAGTTTCTTCTGCAAGTCTTCTTTTGTTGTTGTTGTTTTTGTTTTATTTTTTCTCCCAAATTCTCTTTTGGTCACTTACATCATTTGATAATCAAAAAAAAAAAAAAAAAAAAAAAAGTTTGGTTCTCAAAAGAGATGTGCTTGTATTCTTAATAGTAATTTGTATACTTCATAGAGATGAGTACATACTCCTGGAACAGAAAACTACATTTATTTAACACAAATGATACGTATATTTATTTTGTGCAGAAAATGGCTGTATTTCTTTTGTTAGTGACTGTAATTGCAGCAGTGTAAGGTGTGAGCAAGTATATTTTGTTCTTGTAACTGCACACAAAGTACATTCACTGTTTTAAACATAATTACTGCACTGACAGGCATAGCTATAGCCCTGAACTCACCTGACAACTAAAATGGTTCCTGTCGCCATCAGCAAAATTAGAGCTCACACAGGAGCACACAAATAAAAATAAATCCTAAAAAATATCTTCTCTGAACATGCCTGGGCCATAAAAACAGCTTCTGAGATATTGACATGTCTTAGAGGTGTTTCCTCCAAGGTCAGGCTCCAGGCATGTTGAGAGTATTTAAAAATCATTCCTGTTTTATATGGTCTCTGAGATTACATTAAAGGGCTCTCAAATTCTTTATCTAGTATTCTATGAAAGTGCACAAAATTGAAAAACTGTGAGAACATGAGTAAAACAAAAATTATTGTCCATCTTCTATCTTTGTAAAAACCAGTTGAGGAAATACTTGATCAGTTCTATTTAAATATTACCTTTTGCAATTGAACAAATTAAACAAACAAAATTGCTAGAATAAAAAGATTCAGCACAAAAAGCCGTGCTGAGACTGTAATACCTGTAAATGTCTACAGATCAGTACAACTTATATAAATTTCCAGGAGCTGGACTTGATGATCCTTGTGGGTCCCTTCCAACTCAGGATATTCTATGATTCTATGAAATTAATTATTCATAAAACAAGGAATGTATGTGGACATTCTGAAGAAGACTGAAAATGTTTAGATATGGAAATACAGGGGCAGCTGCTAGAGTATAGTAAAAGTGTTTTCAGTAAACTGGTCTGAAAAGGACATAAAAATGCATTAAAGAAACACCTGTAACCTTATCTTCAAGGAAAAATCACAGCAAAAATAATAGCAACCACTTATTAACAGTATCTCTCTGTCCCAACTGAAAAAGGACTTTGATTAAGGGCTTAGATATTTTGCCGTGTCTACCTTTTGAGCTTTTGGCACCAAAACTAAAGTCTGTGTTAGACATCATGGCTCCATACAGAGAGATCTGCTCAGAATGGCTTCTATAACAACCAGCATCCTGAAAACCTGGAAACAGAATTTTGAGGTTAAAAAAAAAAAAAAAAAAAAAAAAAACTTTAGCTAACAAAAGATTCATGTATAATCTATTTGTACCTCCTCTGTAGTTAAACAGACAGGAATATGATTTGGATCATTTTTCAACCTATTGTAGGACATGTGTGAAAGATATGTGTGCAGGTAGTTAGAGGGCGTTATAGGATCTGTGGAGCAGACAGTTCAGTTTCTTTGGAAATGGAGCAGGATGACAGGCCATCACCCAAGGGTTCAGCTTTCTAGGTAATTTTCCCTTCTTGAGTCCAAAGAGTTTAGATTCACATCTTTAACTTCTCAGGAGGATTTCCTAACCAGAGGGAAAGGAACTGAAGCAAGTGTTTCACCTTCCACCCTTCCATGATGAAGCTCTTCCATGGGAAAAAAATAACTAAACATTGGTTCTAACTGGTGGAGTCACCCACTGTAACTGAGTGGGGCTATAAATCACAGAGAAGGCGTGCATATTTGAGACTAAATGTGTTTTTATACTGAGTGCAATAGCAATTACTGTCCATTTTTGAATCATTTTCTGACAAAAGAGGAATAAGGATCTCACTTCCAAGCACTGTGATCCATCATTGTTTTTCTATATTCCATCTCAAAAGTGTCTTTTTTTTATTTATAAGTTCAAAGTTGCATTTCACTTTGACCATTGTTAACTGGAGAATTCATTGCTTTTTCCTTATGAGAATGTGTTAGTGATAAGATGCAGTATTTCTGAGGCCATAACTGCAGAGATTTCTTCAATTAAAGTCAGTAACTGTGTGATACAGTGGGAACAAAACTGTATCACAGCTCTTTTTGCACAAAATGCTTGCAGAAGGAGAGTGGTTAATTCATTATATTCAGGATAGAAGAAATACTGAAAGACAGATGTCTGGTAATTTGCTTTGCTAATCCTTCCAAGGAAAATGTCAGAGCTGGTTACGCTGAGGAATTGATCCAATTCTTTGAGATTTTTAATTAGAATTAAACAAAAACAACCAACCAACCACCACCAACCACCACCACCAACAACAAAAAGTGGAGGGTTTTTTTATAATCTTTTCATATCTTTTCATATCATTCATATTTTATAATCTTTACTTTTTTCAAAATAATCCCTTGAAAACTGAGCATTTTATAGTCACATGATTATATCAGATATGTTATGGCAGGAGGATATGCTACTGCCTCAGTATACAATTTTGCCAGTAATCATTTTAGTAGCCTTGGGCTTTTCTCCTAGTTACTAATCTATATAATAATATCTTTATTATTAGATTATGATAATGCAAGGAAATTCTTTGTTCTAGTTTAAGTCTCTGTGCGCTCTTTTTATGTGAATCTCAATTTTTTAATATGAATAAATACATTGGTGAAGAAACAGAACGATATCTACGGAACGCAGAGTGGCAAACATGCAGCTGAAAATATCAATTTCTGAGTTCAAAACAGTATACAAATAATATCTGAGAAAGTAACTGAGAAAGCTAAAATTTTGACTGAAATACTGTGATGAAGTAATAAAGGTAGTGCAAAAATACCAATAACTGTGGAACAGAACTACTCAGCTCTTTTTTCTAGCAAATGCCACATAAACACTGCGCATCTACCCAAGCAGCTTTTACAATATCTACCTGACAAGTGCCTTGTATACTGCTGGCATTGGGAATAGTATTTAACTCCAGATGTATAATAAAAGAGTTCAAAACTTTTTGGCTCATACGATAGTTTATAGTTAGAGTTACATCTCCAAAGAACATTTCAGGTAAAATGTTGAAACAGCCTCTGAAGGTGTTAATTTTCTTTCCAAAGATCACTGGGTTGACAATATAGATGCCACAGTTCAATGCATTATGTTGGATCGGAAGATTTAAGACCAACACACACAAACAAACAAACAAAAAAAAAAAAAAACTGCTCAGTAATTCTCTTTTGGTATTGCTCAACTCAGTTGAATTTGAGTGTCTCTTTATCAGTGTTTTGCTTCAGACCATAGAATCATAGAATGGCTTGGGTTGGAAGGGACCTTAAAGGTCATCCAGTTCCACCCCCACTACCATGGGCGGGGACACCTTCCACAAGACCAGGTTGCCCAGGTCCTCATCCAACCTGGTCATGAACACCTCCAAGGATGGGACGCTACTCCTATAAGCAACCTGTTCCAGTGCCTCATCACCCTCTGAGTGAAGAATTTCCTCCTAACATTCAGTATAAATCTCCCCTGTCTGGGTGTATGTGTCTGCCTGAGGAGATTGTGGCCCCTTCAAATTTGTTTCAGCCTCAGCCTGGCAACTGTGGTGGGTGGACACCATTTTTGCTTCAGTAGAAGGCTACTTCTTGTTGCTCCAAGATTGTGGCCCACCTTCTGCCCCGCCCTACACAGCTTCCCAAGCAAACTGTTGTGCCCTGCCCTGGCTGCCGAATCATGCCCTGTTTATCCACCCTGTTCACCACGATCCTTGTCACTCACCCGTCTTAGTAGCAGCTTTTGTACACACGGGGGTGGCTGCTGCTGCTCCTGGCCCTGTATGAGCTTCCTTGACTGCTCTCACGAGGGCTGCCACTTTTTGGCAGCTATCTCTGTTCCCTGGGAGTGCCTCAATGCAGGAACCCCCCTGGACATTGTGATCCCCTGTTCTGTTGCAGAACACATTTGCACCAGAGCTGATTGTCTCAGTGAGATCAGGGGATCCTTTTCAAAGTGGATCTCCTAAATGTCCTGACTTACCTTGCTTTCACTCACATTGAGAAGCAATCTTGGAGTGTGAGTACTGGACTCCTTTTTTTATGAAATAGATAATCAAGATTTCTTCCATGAGTGCATCTAATTCAAGCACTGATGAACTGTCAGTCCTTCAAGCCAGGACACAGAAAATCCAAGCCACTTCCAATATAGATGCTAAAACTATAGATGCCAATTCCTTGGCAGGAATTCTACTGGTCTTCTGCTACAAATCTGTGTCTTGCAAATTGACAAAGTATGCTGTATAACATAAATCACCTCTGGACACCTGCTCCAGCCATTATCTTCAGCATTTCTTCAATTCTCTATTTTAGTGTGGCTTGCCTTCTAGTTTTGGGTTGTCTTAACTATTAGTAAGGCAATGTGAGTTTACATTCTCAAGCCTGGACTAATAGTTTGCTGTCTCTCTTTGTATCTAGCCTGCCTAATGAAAACAAAACAAAACAAAACAAAACAAAAACAGATTATATTTTGATGAAATTATTGTAATAATTTTGGTAATGTTTTTGACAATTTGTTAATGATCTCAAGCCTGGAATGGGTGTGAATTTCTTCATTATTTTCATTATATTCTCCTACCTCTTGCCAGGATAGAAAGTAGGAAAAGGTAGTCTAGAAGCTGCTTTACATGCTCTCTGTAGCTCTTCACTGACCCACTGTAAACTTAGTAGTTTGCACAGTAGTTTGCTCCTGTTAGTGAGAAAGTGAGGGATACCGACTGCTTGATCATGCAAGAAAAGAAGAAAAGGAAAAGCCTGGGAAAATCCACCTAAAACAAAAATATTATTTGCCACAGTAGAACTGTGGGTGAACTGAGGACAAGAACTATAGATCTTTACAATGTCAAAAATCACTTTTTTTTTTTTAACCTCAAAACATCATCTTTGCTGTGGAATTTAGATTGTGCGTCATGGACAGAATCAGGCAAAGTCTTCTGCTGAAGCAAATTGTTCCTTTGAAATCAATGGAATTAAGTATATTGATATTCTTAAAATTGGAGGTACATATAAATTTGATATCATTTTGATTTTAGAAAGTGAGCAGAGATTTTTTTTCCCAATTTTAGAAGTTTATTTCTAGGATATCTTTCTGCATTTTTAATATTACTGAAGTCTATGGAGAGTAACATTAAAGACTATGACATTATGGTCCCATGAAACTTTTACATCTATTACTCTTGCTTTAAAGCTGCAAGCTATTCACATAATTATTTTGTCAATCCAGCAACAGCTTTTCCTTCCTAAATGTAATACAATGAGTACTCATGATTCATGTTTCACTCTGCAAAGGAAGGCAAAAAAGAGAGATAAATTGCATCCATTTGTAGGCTGAGCTGCAGTTGATTTTGAGGTTTGTAAGGAAACTTATTTTAAATGCCATAGGGTGTAGTTTCAGGCTGGCAGATCCTAAAAATGGTCTATTACTTCATGTATTCATTCTGAAAAGCTAGAGTAATATTTGGAGCAATTTATGTGCACTTAGAACATACTTTAGAGAGGTGTTTCTAGGTCAGTGCTTTAGCTTTGGCACCCATTTCTATACTATTCTTCTCATTAGGCTACCTCTGAAATGCAGTTGTGTCAATCTGAGACAAGGTGGCGTGAAGTGGAAGTGTCATTCAATATTTACATGTGTACATGTTTTACTGATGCTGAATAATTTTTACTATTACATTGAGGGCCAAATTTTAACTATTAAAAATGAAAGGATACTGAAAGGTTCTGCATAAGCTAGCTCTTCCTTAAAAATATCTTTAAGGACTGACTTCAGAAAATAATTAGCTTGTAAAGTGTTGTTTAAGTTAAAAAATCTCCTAATTGTAACAAAGAGAGAAGCGAGTTGGGCTTTTTCAAATGCGAAAAAGCAAAGACCTTAAGTCTTACACATGATCATTACTTATAAGTCAAAAAGAAACCAAAAAGTAATTGAATGAACAAACATTTCTAAACAGAACTGCAGTATATATGTAGGTAGAATATAATTCCACATTTGCAGAATGTACCATTATATTTTTAATGACTCCATCTGTGTAGGTTGGCTTGTTTCATGTCTCATAAAGGAACAAAACCAAACTCAAAACAAGAAGAATCCAGAAACTTATGCTATGCACGATTTCTAGACTATTTATATTGCATTTAAAATATGTAATATGTTCCTATTATTATTAAGTCTGTGTTACTTTAGAATTCTACCATCTCCCTGCCACTTCTGATACCTCCTGAGTATTGATACAAGTTTTAATGTTGATCCAGTCTAACCATGCATAGTATAGCAAGTAAAAATAAATTTCTGAAGTGCAATAGCTACAGTCAAATTTACTGGAAGTAAAACTGCTTGGAAGCATTTCTCCAATTAGCTTCACTTTTTCATTTCAAGAAGGTTATTGGCAGGAATCTATTAAAGAAAATATGTTCAGATCTAACAAAGATAGAGTTGGTCAGCTTTTAAGCATGTATTTGAACAAGAAGTGTTGGTCTTATATTCATACTATTAGAGCTACTTACTCATTCTTACATTTGTTGTACAGAATTATGGATAAGAAGTGATAAGATTTATTTATTTTTTTTTAATATGTGAAGTAGAAGGCTAGGGAAAAGAAAATAATAATAAATAAATAAATAATTTTTAAAAAGAGCTCTTCCATGGGCTCCTAGCAGCAGTGGAAACTGTGTTGCTCTTTCCCTTAGTCATTATATTGGACTTTATCTCTTAAATTTATTTTTAAAGGTGGGGTAAAAACAAAACAGAATGAAAGGCAATGAGATTTCAGACACAATTCATATCTATTAAGTGGGTCCACAATAGAATGTGCTTTAATAGCTTAACATCATATACTATAACTAAATAATTTAGCTATGATTATGATCAGTGTTGACTGACAATTTCATTCATTTAAAGATATGAACTACTATTTTTTTACTTAACAATATAAAAATGTTTTCTTTCATTAAGGCAAAACTGATTTTTAGTCTCTTTTTCCTATTTTTTTTCTATACAGTAATTTCATATTTTATTACAACTTTGATATTATTTAATTAAAAATAAGTTAACATTACTGACAATTCAGATTATACTGCAGGTTAATTTTCTAGTTTTCTTAATGTAAAGTACAACATCATAATATATTTTATAGTTCAACATTTTGTTATGGAAACAGACAAATATTATTAATCTATTTCGTTAAAAAATAGAATGGTTTTATATTATTTTTTCCATGTTCTGTCATTTAAAGTTTACATTTCTCCCCCCAAATGTAGAAAGACTTTTCCACAGAAACAGATATGATTTTCAGAATGTGTCTACTTTTTATTCTAGGTTTCTAATTTTCTTCCTTTACTCTAAAAAAAAGAAAAAGAAAGAAAAGAAAAAAAAGAAAAAGAAAATAATCTTTGCTTGAAATTATTACATTATCATTATATTAAATGATAACTTCTCATACTAGCTTCAACTCAGTCATTTTTTGAAGATACTTGAGTGAATAGTTGCAGTAACCTGTAAGTGTGCCCTTCTCCTCTCTTTTCAATCATTCCTGTTTTCATCACTCCCTGTCTGAGAATGAAGTTATTGGGTACTTTGCAGCTGTGCAAAGCTAGTGACAGAACAGGTAACCCTGCTTAGCCTTCTGTCCCTAACTGTGTTTGTAACAACATTTCATTCAGAATAGGGACATGCATTGTTAAGAAAAAATCCTGGTTTCAGCTGAGATAGAATTAATTTTCTTCCTAGTAGCTGCTGTGGTGCTGTGCTGCTAGCATGCTGATGTTTTGTTGCTGAGCAGTGATTACACTAAGCCAAGGACTTTTTAGCTTCTCCAACTGCCCTGCCAGCAAGGTGGCTGGGGGTGCACAAGATGCTGTGAGGGGACAGAACCAGGACAGCTAACCCAGACTGGCTAGAGGGATATTACACATCATATGACATCATGCTGAACAATAAAACTGAGGGAAGTTGGCCGAGGGGGTGGGGGTTCGAGGATTGCTGCTGCTCAGGGACTTGCTGGGCATTGGTTAGTGGTTGGTGGAAGTTCTTCTTCTTCTTAGCTTTGCTAGCTAGCAATTGAAAGCTTTATTCTAAATCATGTTTTAGGCAGTTGCTTTAGAGAATTAGTTTCACAACTCTCTGATGCTGTAATAACAATTTTAAATCAGATTAATATAAATACTTAAATAATAATAGTAAAAAGAAAAAAAAAGACAAAAAAAAAAGGACAAAAGAATAATATACCTGGCTTGCAGAGTTATAAACAAAAAGAAGACAACATTGTTTTGTTTTGTTTTGTTTTGTTTTGTTTTGCTCTTTATATTTTCTTTCTTCAGAGAATCTGAGAAATCAATTCAAATTAATTTTCGGTTATCGTAATTTATCACAGTCATAGTGAAGAGTAGAAGTCAAGATTATTATTATTTATTTTTTTTTTTCATACAAACACATAATACTTAGGCAAACATGATCCAATCCAGACATCTCAAATAGTGATAGGGCTGTAAGGAAGTTTGTTGTACCATTTTAGTGCTTACATTCTATCTAAATTCTTATAGTTTTCCTCTTTTCACACCATCTCTTATGCATATTCTTCTTTGTTCTTTACATAGTTATCTTCTCAAAGTCATACAAAAGACAAATTTAATTATATTTTTACACTCCTCACATAAGTTAGTGCAGTTATATTTATTTTCATTTAGTTCAGCTGCAATATGAGTTACACATACTCAATACTTACTATTCTTAAGAGGTTCCCAAGTTTTTCTTTGCTGTCTTATTCAGACTGCTCTTTCCTTTTGTTATGCCCTCCCTTCAAAGGATAAGAACATAAAAAAGCTTCTATTTGCTTGAAATGCCATATCTTTATATAAATCCTGCTGCTTGTTTGTTTGTAGCTCATTCCCTTTGGGTCATTTTGCTTTCTCTGTGTTTTTCCTCTTCAGTCATATTACTTTTCTGTGTCAAAATTGTTAGTTCTAGTTCTTTAGCCAATATAAAATTTCATTACATAGCTTTAACTTCATTGATTAATATATTTCCATCATCATCTTATTTTGGTCACTTATTTCCTAGGTAAGAAAAGGACCAATAAATCATAATCTCTACAGCAAATGTTTGGGGGCAACCTGAGGCTTATTGTTATCAATTATTTTAGTATAATTTGCATCTTAACAAGGACTATTTTAGCTTCTTTCTATTTCTGTTCATCTTTAGGCCCTTCCTATCATGGAACAACATTCTAATATTCTATTCATATTCTTTCATTCAGAAGAGATATGTTTAACAAATGATTAAGGGACCTAGGATTTCCGTCTTTCCTGCAAAAAGAATATTGTAACATGCATTATATTTATATTTCAGTTCTTGCTCTATTTTTCATAGAAGGTGAAAAAATAATTCTGTTACTTTTAAAAATAACCTGTCTACAAATCTGCTTTTATTTCTCTACAACTGTAAAAAAATAAAATCTGTTATTCTTTCATCTCACAGTTGTAAAATTAAGACATACTTGAAAAGAACAAAACAAGACAGATGAAAAAGCAGTGTGAAAAAATCACCATGGATCTGAACTGACATTGAAGAAAAGATTAGCTTGTTTCTCTGTTATCTTTTATTTTTACAAAATTCTGTACCTGTATCTTGATTTTTTAGGATGCCCTGTGGGTAGAGTCTGATAAGATGAAACGTCATCCAGCTGCCTCTCTCCAAGACTGATCCATGGAACTGCAATTTATTGTCAACTTTTAACTTTTCAGTATCTTTTTACTCTCTGAAGGGTTCTTAAAGGTTTATCTAGCGTAAACTACACCTTAAATCTTCTATTGTAGCATTATGGGATAACTTTGCTGCTGAGATCAATGACATACCTACATTTCTATCTTGGGTATTCTTAATGTATCTTGAATATTTCCCATCTCTTTTTTTTTTTTTTTTTTTTGTCCTAAACAAATGTAAGTACAATAAATATGTCCTGAAAATGTGGCCTTATCCAATACTCTTTTATCATGGATGCTATATTTGTCATCTGATATGCATAGCACATGCTGCTACAACCTTTTGTTTTAACCATCTGTGACTGTACCTAAATCTGAATTCCACCCCAATGTTTCTTAGGGTGATATAAAACTGAACCAGAAGATAGCTCCCATCTGTTTCATTTCTAAATTAGTGGAAAAAAAAAACTAATAAAAGAATATTTTTGTACTCATATGTGACCTGTTATAAGGTTACTCTTTGCAGTATTGTTGCATTGAGTACCAAATGAAGACATGCTGCTCCGTAACATATAGCTGAATTTCCTTCGTAGTTCTCCTTTATTTGTAATTGCAGTTCATGAGGAAAGATAAATTTCTATGACAAAATAAATACAAAATATAAAGCACGATGTTTTAAATAGTTTGCAATTGCATCTAAGTCACAAGTCTAGTCATGTTTCAATTAACAAATGCTTGACATTAAAAATTCTGAGTGTACATACATTTCTTTATGCTACCTTTCTGAATATATCATTTGAAGGCTCATCATTTGCACTTTCACAAGGGAAGTATTTGCTCCTCTTAAAAAATATCATAGAATCACACAATGTTAGGGATTTGAAGGGACCTTGAAAGATCATCTAGTCCAATCCCCCTGCCAGAACAGGAACACCTAGATCAAGTCACACAGGAATGTGTCCAGGCAGGTTTTGACTGTCTCCAGAGAAGGAAACTCCATACGCTGCCCCGGGCAGCTTGTTCCAGTGTTCCGTCACCCTCACTATGAAAAAGTTTCATCTCATATTTAAGTGGAACCTCCTATGTTCCAGCTTGCGTCCGTTGCCCCTTGTCCTATCATTAGATGTCACTGAGAAATATAAATAGATTCACTAATTTCAGTAGGTCACTCATGCTTAAATGTTTTTTATTGTACTCATATAAATATCTGTAACAGTTCCACCAGTTTTACTGTAACAAACATGAAGTAGCAGTTGTAATCTCCTAACCCTTCTGTTGTGTCATTTTACTGTATCTTTTAGTTGTTGTTGTTGTTTATTTTTTAAAAATTATGTCACTACCTTCCTTTTATTTCCAAAAATGTTTTCACACTGGGTTCAAACTTCAATCTAAGGAAAACAGCAACAACAAAGTATGCAATAAAGCCATCACTTTTCAGCTTCTCAGTCCTACTTTGAAAAGCTATGGTAATTTGATGACAGGCAGGTCATGTTCATTTCTTGGTGATTCTCCCTCTCATCTCTTCCCAAATATATATTATTTACTGGAAAAAAAAAAAAAAAAAAACAGTATTGCATTGTCTGTAAATGTATACAGAGTCAGGTCAAAACAAAGTTTTTCAGGGTGGGTGGGTGGGTGTTTGGATGTAGAGGAAGAAAGAAGGCAAGAATGATTCCTAATAATTCATTCTAATCATATTCTTTTGTAAAGCGATAACTTAATTTTGATATAGATCTAAATTTAAAAAATAATGATTAAAAATTGGAAATTAATATTTCTCAGTGTGTTTCATTTAAATATTTTGAGTGGAACTAAGTGTTGGATTTTGGGGGGTCAAATCATTTTCAATTTAAGGACAGTGACATGTTCATTCAGTCAGATAATATGATTATTTGTATAGCTCTTACCCAGTGCTGACTGATTAGGTAATGATCACATACATATCTTGTAGTTAAACATTCCATTGTTTTTATTGCCTTTGTTCACAATCTTATCTTCCCTGACCAGTTTCTTCCATTTATGCATTTATTTTACACGGCCATTCTATTCTTATATTTTTTTTGATAAAGTCTTATTTTCTTTATATTTTCACTGTATGCAAAATAAAAAATATGCAACCTAACAGATTCCAATATATTGTATAAATCAATAGTTCTTCTCTGTCATGAACCTCATTAGTTATTATATCAGATTAAAACTTCTGCTATATTCCTTTGAAAGAGTGTCAAGAGTACCACCATTAGCATTGTTAGCAGTGCAGACAGCTTTCTTCAGTAACATTTTAAAACAGTGAATTATCCTTTATAAGGATTTTTTTTTTTTTTGCTGGTGTGCGAAGATCTCCAAATGTAACTCATACCTGCAGCACTATACTTTTAAGAAAAACAGATCTCAGTGGACAGTGACAGACCTACATTTTTTTTCAAAGCATTTGAACAGAGATTTAATTTTAACACAATTAAATTGAAGTGCTAGCTATGATGATGATGGTTAATCTTGTCTTTGGGCCACCAAGGCATCACAGAGTCTGGAGAAGATTTGTACCGATGCAGTGGATGAAACAGATCTATGTGAGATTTTCTCTGAGGAGAGAGGGAGTGAATCTATCTCTACCAATTGCTTGAGGATTCAGAGCTGCTATTTAGAAAAATACCCTGAGCTGGGCTAAAGTCAGGTACCTAAGTAACCTGCAAGCAACCAAAAAATGACCCTTCTTACTCTCAGCCCTGACATTTCTATTCAATTATTATTAAATTGGAGATATAATAGGTTCTTAGTGAAGTTGTTTTGTAAGCTGTATTTCTCCATTTATATCTGTATACATGAGAGAGAGAAAGAAGGAAAATTTACAGACATTCCCAAATTGGTAAACCTCCAGGAAGATCTCACACTTTATCAAGCATCTATGATAATCATCCATAAAACTAATCTACAGAGAACTAAACTTCATTAGTTCTTCTACTCAGAGAGCTACTTATTTTTCTTGTGAATTTCTAATTTCACATTCTCTCCAGAACACAAATCTCTAGGGGTAAAATTGAGGAGATACTGCATTTTAGATGGAATCCTGAGTCTGTAAAACTGGCTTTTCCAATGCTTATTTTTTTCCCTTGTCTTGAAAAATATCAAGAATCATCATTCTTTAAGATATATGTTTAACTTGACATCACCTCTGTAAAACTAATTGCAGCTAAGGTTGATATACATATTCATTTCAGGAAAAGTTAATATCTCTTTCAGGTTGTTAATTTACACTGTGATAATTTAGTTGATTGGAAGTATTGAAAAATATTTTTTTTGCTACATACGATATTGCATATATTATCTTTGATCTGCTTCATCATTTGCCAAGGCGATCAGCTCTGGTGTGGGCACGTTCTGCAGCAGAGCAGGGGATTGCAACATACAGGGGGCTTCCTGCATTGAAGCAATCCCAGGGAGCAGAGGCAGCCACCAGCAACCAGCAACCCTTGTGAGAGTAGCCAACAAGCCTTGGGTGGGGCCAGGAGCAGTGGCTTCCACCTCATAGGTACAAAGGTAACCCCTAAGGAGCGCAAATGACCAGGGTGGGCAAACAGGGTGTGGCGTGTCAGTTAGCAGGGCAGTTTGCACAGAAGGGTTCTGCCACAGCTATTTGCAATGGCAGTTTTAACCTGCTCGCAAGGAACCACCATGGTATCCACCTGGCAGAAAGCCATGTTCTCTGCATCCCCTGTGGCCTCACCAGCCATAAGAAGTGATTTGGCTACCCAGACAGAGCTCCAAACAGAACATACAGCTATCCACTTCTCAGGCTGAAGAGTGTGCTTAAGTTTTCAGTCAGTATCTGACAGCTGCAGTGACTACACCTGTGGGAGGTGCATTGAGCTTGGGGAACTGGTCAGCCTGGTGGCAATGCTATGGGAGAAGGTGGGCAGGCTGAGGAGCATCAGAGAGTCAGAGAAGGAGATTGACTGGTGGAATCCTACTCTGTGTCTGAGACAGGCACACTGGCCAGCCACAAGAAATGAAGGATTCCCTCCCCACCCCCCACCCCACCCCGCCACCAGGCAATAGGTTCTAAGAGACGGGGGAAACGGAAGTAGGTTTCTGCTTGGGGCAGCAGGTTAACCCCCCTTCATGCCTACCTAACCTTTCCGGGTCCCCTTACACAGCAGATATGAGGTTGTAGAACTTGATGATCAACAATGTGGATGTAAGTCTGTCCAGGTTGGAGGGGATGCCTAGGATGAGTCAGCCTACCTCCTGCGTCACAACATCGTCCATCAAGAATAAAACAAAGGGTTATTGTCATAGGGGACTCCCTTCTGAGGGGAACAGAGAGCATGATATGCTGTTTGCACCCAACCCGTAGGGAAGTCTGCTGCCTCCCTGGTGCCTGGGTAAGAGACATCACTAGCAAAGTCACTTGGCTGGCATTGCCCTCTGATTATTACCCGTTATTGTTTTTTCACGTTGGTAGTGATAAAGTAACAGAGAGAAGTCCAAGTGTGATTAAAAGGGACTTTAGGATTTTGGGGAAATTGGTTAAAGGATCAGATGTGCAGGTAGTATTTTCCTTTATCCTTCCAGTAGCAGGGAACAATATTGAAAGGAACAGGCAGACTCAGCTGATCACTATGTAGGTCCAATTCTTGTGCCACCAGCAGAATTTTAGGTTTCTTGATCATGGGAAGGTCTACATGGCACCAGGCCTACTGGCACTTGATGGGATGTGCCTTTCTCAGAGGAGGAAAAGGGTTTTTGCACAGGAATTAGCAAGGCTGATCAATAGGCCTTTAAACTAGGTTTGAAGGGAAAAGGGATAAAACCAGGCCTGCTGGTGATAAACTATAGGATAGTTTATCACCAGCAGTAAGATCCTTCAGTTTGCTCCACGCAGTGCTGAGTACAATGAAGCACATTTGAAATGTTTCTACACCAGTGATGATAGCATGAGGAACAAGTAAGAGGAGCTACAAGCTCAGTCCCAGAGCTACGATATCATTAGCATAAGCAAAACCTGGTGGGGAGAGTCCTGTGACTGGTGTGTTACAGTGGACGGTTATAAGTCCTTCGGAAGATATAGGCAGGGCAGGTGAGGTGAAAGGGTGGTGTTATAGGTAACGGAGCAGATGGACTGTACAGAGCTTGCAGTTGGTGATGACATGATTAAGAGCCTCTGGGTGAGAATTAAGGGACAAGAAAGTTGTGGGGGTCTATTATAGACCACCCAGCCAAGATGATGACACTGTTGAATTATTCTTTAAGAAACTAAGTGATACCTCTAGATCAGCTGCCCTTGTCCTTATGGGGTACTTTAACTTGCCAGACATTAACTGGGAATATCACACAGCAAACAGGTCCAGGAGATTTCTAAAATACCTTGATAATAACATCTTGGTACAGGTACTAAGGAAGCTGACTAGGAAAGTTGCCCTCCTAGATCTGTTGCTTATGAACAGAGAAGGTCTCATGGGTGAAGAGGTGATTGGTGGCCATCTTGTTCATAGTGACCATGAAGTAGTCAAGTTTAAAGTCTTTCATGATAGGAGGAAAACTTCCATCAAAACTTCAACCCAGGGTATGGGAAGAGCAGACTTCAGGCTGCTCAGGGAACTAGCTAGTAAGGTCCTCTGGGAAAATTCTTTTGAAGACATTGGGTTCCATCAGTGCTGGTCACTTTTAAGTACCAGCTCCTAAGAGCACAGGAACAGGCAATTCTAAAATGTCAGCAGTCAAGCAGGCAGGGCAGAAGGTCAGCTTGGTTGAGCAGGGATCTTCTTCCAGACAAAGAAACAGGGTCAGATTACAAGGGAGGACTACAGGGATGTTGTTTGTCATTGTAGGGAGAAAATTTTTGTGTTCGAAGCTCAATTAGAGTTAAAGCTGGCCAGTTCTGTGGGGGACAACAATAAGGTGTTTGTTTGTTTGTTTTTTGTTTTGTTTTTAATCATGTTAAAACAGCAAAGGAGGACCAGAGATAACATTGGTATTTTACAAGTCTATGGGGCTCGATGGGATTCATACCAGGGTACTCAGAGAGTTGGCTGATGTCATTGCAGGACGTTTCTCAACTATTTTTCAACAGTCTTTGGAATCTAGAGAGGTACCAGTTGACTGGAAGCTGGCAAACATCATTCCAATTTTCAAGAAGGGCAAGAAAGAAGACCCTGGTAATTACAGCCTGTCAGTCTCACTTTAGTGCTTGGTAAGATTACGGAGAAAATTATTTTGGGAGTTATTGAAAAACCCCTGAAAGACAATGCAGTCATTGGTCATAGACAACATGGGTTCAGGAAGGGAAGGTCCTGATTAACAAACTTAATTTCCTTTCATAAGAATGTCACCCATCTAGTTGGCCAAGGGAAGGCTGTAGATGTAATCTTTTTGAATTTCAGTAAAACATTTAATAATGCTTCTCACAATACCCTTCTGGGCAAAATATCTAGCATGGAGCTAGATAAAGACATAATAAGATGGGTGAACAATTGCCTGATGGATTGGGCTCAAAGGGTTATAGCAAATGGGATTAGATCAGGCCAATAATGGCCAATGACTAGTGGAGTTCCCTGGGGCTCCATTTTAGGACCAGTTCTTTTCGAAGTTTTCATAAATGACGTGGATGTAGTTCTAGAAGGTATTTTGAGTAAGTTTGCAGATGTTACTAACTTAAGAGGATCTGTTGACTCTTTTGAGGGTGGAGAGGCCTTGCAGAAAGATCTAGACAAATTAGAGAGGTGGGCAATTACCAACAATATGAAGTTTAACAAGAGCAAGTGCTGGTTTCTGGGAAGAGGAAACCCTGGCTGTATGTACAGACTGGGGGACAAAAGTCTGGAGAGCAGCTCTTCAGAAAGGAATCTGTGGGTTTTGTTCAACACCAAGTTGAATGAGTAAACGGTGTGCCCTGGCAGTTAGGACGGCCAACTGTATCCTGGGGTAAATCTAGCAATACATTGCTAGCTGTTTGAGAGAAGGGATTGTCCTGTTTTATCCTGGTGCAGCCTCGCTTCGAGTATTGCATGCAGTTTTGGGTACTGCAGTATTAAAAGGACGTAAAACTGTTAGAGTGTCCAAAGCAGGGCCACAAAGATGGCAAAGGTTCTAGAGATCAAGACGTATGAGGAGTGGCTGAAGTTACTTGGTTTGTTCATCCTAGAGAGGATGAGACTGAGGGAAGACTTCATTGCAGTCTATAGCTTCCTCACAAGGGGGAGCGGAGGGTCAGGTGCTGATAACTTCACAAATCACAGAATGGCTGAGGTTGGAAGGGACCTCTGAAGATCATCTAGTCTTCTTTCTCATAACCAGTAATAGGACCCAAGGGAATGGCATGAAGCTGCAACGGGGGAGGTTCAGGCTGAATATCAGGAAAAGGTTCTTCACCAAGAGGGTTGGCAGGCACTGGAATAGGCTCCCCAGGGAAGTGGTCACGGTACTCAGCCTAAGAGAGTTCAGGAAGTGTTTGTGTAATGCTCTCACACATATGGTCTGATTTTTGGTGGTTCTATGTTGACCCAGGAGCCAGAGTTGATGATCCTTGTGGATACCTTTCAACTTGAGATATTCTATGATTCTATGATCAAGTATTTCTGGTTTTATTGTACTTGTCTATGCAGTTATCTTCCTGTTTTTAATAAATAATTCACTAAAATTAATTAAGCACAAATTAATGAGCTATCTGAAATATTTCAAGGGTTTTGAGCCAGAAGTGCATTGGCAGCTGTGGCACACAGTTTGAAAGCTATCAGCCGTAAAGCTATTATGGTGCTATTGTAACAGACTGTAGAGAAAGACAATAGTTTTAGGAGCACTGCCATGTTTCAGTCTCATTATCTAATGTGGATTCAACTGGAAACATTATTCACCTTATCAACTTGGCTATCTACTTCATATAATATGATTGTTACCTAAGTCAAATTTACACATTCGGGTAGCAATAGAATTATTTATACACATACATACATGAGGAGATAAGTTTTAGGAAGAAAAGAATAAACAGAAATCACAGAGTATTTTGAGATGAGAAAGCCAGTTGGTGTTTACTAGGAAAACACCAAATAATAATCTGATTAGAGCTTGGAATTCAGTGTAAGGCTCAGCTGTCCTAACACACACAACACTGACAAACATCTGGAATGATTACTGGGTACATTCATGTGTGCCAATTCCTTTTTTAATAACACCAGAAAGAGATTGTAGCATTAATATAGCTATATTGTCCACATGTGATAATGTCAAAAGACAGCCAACAGGCCACAAGAATCACTGAGTCATAACTTCAGTCAGCTGTTATAAAACTAATTTGTCTGAATTTTAAAATGCAGTACACATGAATTACTTTTAATGAAGACCGAGTTTGGTACTATCCGGAAATAACATTAATTAAAAAAATTGTTGCCCTTTATCAAAAACAAAACAACAACAACAAAATGGCAAACTCTCTTTTCTCTCAGTTACAGACATAATTCTCTACAACTAAGGAAAATTAAATCTCATTTTTTAACAGCTTTTGAAGCAAGACTGACATCTGAAGTAAACCATAACATTCAGTTTTAAGAAAACCTCTGCACTGCTGGCTTCCATTCAGTATGTGTCACTGCTGTCATTATTCTAGTAAATATTACAAATTTTACTGCATAATCCTGTAAATGTAATAATTCTTAAAATATTTTGATGAGAAGAAAATAGCAGAGCCGTAGAACTTTTTGGATCTGTATCATCATCAGTAGGTGTCATATATCACTTTATGCCAAAAGTCAAAATACTATAGAAAGAAATATGAGGATTTATCCTGTTTGTTGGCATGAAACAGTAGCATTAAACTGCAGTTATTGAAGTTCAGATCTAATTTAATTATACAAAGAAAGCTTTAAATTTAGTGAACTATTTGTTGTACAAGAAAGAAAATAATGGCACATAAAGGGAAACTACCTAGGTCAATTAAAATCCTGCTTTTAACATTCCTGTGTTGATATTCTAGTGCTTAATCATTAAATATCATTAAGGCCTCCATCCTAAAACTTGTAAAAATTCTTTACACAATAAAGAGTAATGTTAGAGCTTTATTGGTCTCAGAGGTCCTCTGGTGCCTGAAGTTCTGTTTATGGGCATAGGCAGAAGTTCTTCAGTTTCAGTCAAGAAGAGCAATTAAGTGCCTGCAACACTTTAAAAACCTTCCCTAAGTCAAGACAATGGATGTTCTTTACCTATTGCTCATGTCAGGTATAATCTAGTAGTTTCTTAATCATGTTCTTGGCAATAAGCATAAATGGCTGATATTTGTTTCTAATGTTTCTTACAGACAATAGAATCTTATATTGGAATTAATGAGTCTGTGGGCAAATGATTTTTATTTTGACCCATAACATAAAACTGTATCCCTACAACAGTCCAAAAAGAGTTTTGCATTAAATTATTACACACATATTCAAATGCATATATAAATTCCTACTTAGATATAAAATATCACTTATTGAAAACAAGACCTAAAATCCAAAAACTAAGATAATCTGCCCTTTGATGTTTATCTTTGAATATCAAATATATTCTCTTTTATCCCATCTGAGAAAGACTAATTATTTTCTTTTGGTGCTATTGTTGGTGCTTTAAGTTCTTACAGTGTTCAATAATTGTAGTATGAGGTTTTATTTTATTTATTTTCTTTTATTTTACTTTATTTTTAAAAAAATTTATTCTGTTTCATTTATTTATTTTTATTATATTTCTTCTTTTAATCAGTATATTCTGTGAAATATTGGAAGGAAGTGGAGCTAGTACTGAAGTTCATGCTAATTACTCAATATAAATAATTACTAACAAATAAAAATTTGAATATTCAGAGTGTTTTTTAAAGACAGAATGTAAAGAAAAAAAGAGTGTATAGTTCGCATAATTCAAAGAATATGAGTAGTAGTATAACAATTCACTATTCTTATATAAATTCAATAATTCATATATGAGGAAATATTTTCATGTTTAATAGAGGTTTGGAACAACATGTATTAAGCAACAGTGGTATTAATAAAATATAGTATTATATCACCTGCATATAGTTTCAGTCCTATGTAAATCACTATTAAAAAATGGGGAAGTGAGTTAATAACTGTACATTTCTCAAGGTTTTTCTTTGTTTTTTTTTTTGTTTTTGTTTTTTGTTTTTTTATCCCCAGATTTTAAATATCGTATATTTTAAAACATTATATACATTTTAAAATATTAATTTATACCTTTGTTATTAACAAGATGTAAACAGGTGTTACTTACTAATTACATCCATATAGAAAAGACATTTCTTTGTGAAGAATAGTAATTAAGCCTTCAAATTTTCCCATGTACAACTTTTTCTGCTTTAATTAATGATAGATATTTAAAAGAACATTGGCTTCTAATTGGAATTAAAACTTTGTTTTATGAACAACAAAACAGAATGAAACTTCTTTCAATTGATTTAATTAAAAAAGGAAGAAAGAAAACAAAGAAAACAAAGAAACAAAAAACTAGAACAAAACCAAAACCAGCCCTTAATAAATACTCTTATCTTTATGAACTTACATAAACTGTATTTTATCACCTAATTATAATTCCTAATAATTATTTGCTTTAAAAATGGAGAAGTAATTTTAATCTCCATATTGTAGCTACAGAGAATGGAGCTTATTTTAAAATTACTGCAAAACTCCTTGTAAAGTGTTTGTTTATTTGATTTCACTTATAAGTTTTCTTGTACTTTTATCTTTGTTTAGACTCTTCAGAGCTATCACCAAGGTATTTTTTTAATAGTTTAATTGCAGATGTAAAACCAAGAAGAAAGAGTACATGATCAGAATGAAATAAATATTATAAATCACAAAGTTTTTTATATGAATTGCATTTGCTGTGACCCGACTGAGATGAAATTTTGGTGAAGGAGGCTGCATGGCAGTCTTTGCCATTACTTATTTTCTAATAGATTGCAATGGAGATCCATTAAATCCTTAATAGCACTGTGGTATCCACTTAAAACATAGCATCTTTGCACGAGCATGCAACTACATACAATGTAGATTATATACAGTTATTGAATATTTTGGTGTTTGTTGTTGTTTTGTTATGAGGAGAGACACTCAGAAAAAAAAAAACAAAAAAAAAGAATTTGGTGTTTACTTCTATAACATGTCTTAGTCTTAGATTTCTGCTGTCTAGTTTTTGCCAAAATTTGTTGGAATTTTCATGAAGGTTCAGTAAGAATAATTAGCATTGGAAAGAATTGATTCCATTTATTTTCTTTGTGTTTTGCTGGTTCCCATCATGAAATCATGCAGATGTGTAAACTGATCATGTCATAGACATGAAATTTCTTATGCTAACCTGTCTCTATGGTGAAACAATTTTATCTCACAGTTCTCAGGAATGTTTGTAGTTCAAGATTTTAGTTTTTTATTATTATTATTTGTTTCCTTAAAACAAACAAACAAACACAAACAAACAAACAAACCATAAGATTGAAGCATCCTGTCAGACTTCCTTTCTGGTTATACACTGTTAATCACACTGGCTAAGTGAGAGTTGATTTCCTAAAACTGATAAGGAACTAAACAATAGTATTCTCTTTTGTTTGCAAATCTAGTGCATTAAATCTTAATTAATGAATATGTGTGTAAGTATTTGTGATGGGGTAACAATTCCAAAACATGGAAAAAAATTGATCTATCTGACAGTCTACTTCTCAGAGCAATTTTATTAGTTTTTTGGAATTCTGAATGTCTTGCACAGTAATCTTAACATGCTATACTATGGTTTGGTACATGTAGCAAATTTTTAAACTGAATAGTTCAATTTCCTATAGATTTTTGAAAGCTTTAATTAGAACATACCCTTTACTTTTTTATAAATATTTATTTTTAAAACAGTAGATGCTCATCATTTCCCTGTCTTTCTTTTTTTCCCCACAAACATTTTAAGATACTATACTTTTCTTTGATCCTAAGGTTTTCCTGCTAGTTTACGTATAGATTAGCCCTCTAAAGTTAGTGGAAACAAAAAAAAAAAATCTTTAAGAACATGCACCAAGGAGATGACATCTGTTGATTTAGATGCATCAGGAATACATTGGATGTGAAACGATTTTCCACTTCTTACAGAATGTTCTTCTAGCTATATGGTAAGGTATTCTGAAATGGGATAACTGGGCTTCTGCTAGTGCTTTAGCAGATGTTTAATTATATAAGGGAAAAAATGAACATTATAAGAACGGACTGGTAGAGCTGTATCCCAGATACCATATAATTTAGTTAACAGCCAGCATACTGGAAAAGTAGAACAAGGCATTTCAAACGTCAAGAAAAGCATCCAAATCCCTTTGCCATAGTTACAGTTGTTACTGCAACTCAGAAAGAGTTATTTGTCCATTGTGTTGCCTGGAAGGATTACTCAGCAACTCTAAGGAGTGTTGAGAAATAAGAGGTATCACTTAAATGCCAGAATGATTCACTGCAACTCTAGATTAAACTTAGGTAGGAAATGGCAGAGTAGGATTCCCATCTTTCACATATGCCTAGGGAAATTACGTACAAGGCCAACTACACGTATGTTATGTACCCCAGCTACAGGGGGCAACTGAAGGTGGATATGACATTTCTTCTTTTCTGTTCAAATTATCACCTTCCCTTCCCTTTTTTTTCAGCTCAAGTAGAGACGGTTAAAATGGTGAATGTATGGATTCTTCCCAGCTAAGTGTAGGCACTTAAATGAGGATCCAGTGTTAAGATTCTTGTTGTTGGAGGCGTATCCTAAAGTTAATGGAAAGTAAGCTGCCTCTTGAGAGCAATTAAGACCTTAGTTTGACTGAAATAACCAGCTGTAAAATCCCTTCACTCTTCATATTATATCTCTAAAGCTTGTGGGATAAATCTGGAACAAAATATTTAATTTGGACTTTAATGGTTGTGTCACATTGAATGGAACACCTATTTTAAAGGATGAAAAATAAGCAAGCAGAAATATTTAAAACCAACCATTTTGGGGCAGTTAAACAATCAACAAATTTCCTTCAAAAATTTCTCTAACATTGTCATAAGTAGCTTACTATGTGTAAGAGCTCTTGTATGTATATTCTTCTCAAAAATATATTTATGGTGGGCTAAGTTCCTGTTAATATATTTACAATAGCTGTTGGTTTGATCCCAAGTGTTTAAATATTTATTCACCTATTACTTAACACTGAGAAAAAAGCAATGGAAGGTTTGCAAGTAAAAATGTGATGCTGTGGCAAAAGCAAACCCCTTGGCTTTCAGTGAAATGTCTAATTTCACTTTTTTGATAAGGATCAACCTTTTTGATAAGGTTAGATCCTTTCAAAAATATATTTTTTTAAAGCTACCAAAAATCTTCCATGTTACGTCTGGAATTCTCATTTTCCTTCACAGTATCACAGATTTCTAGGTTGGAAGAGACCTCAAGATCATCGAGTCCAACCTCTGACCTAACACTAAGTGCTCCACTAAACCATATCGCTAAGCTCTACATCTAAACGTCTTTTAAAGACCTCCAGGGATGGTGACTCCACCACCTCCCTGGGCAGCCCGTTCCAATGCTTAATAACCCTTTCGGTAAAGAAGTACTTCCTAACATCCAACCTAAAACTCCCCTGTCGCAACTTTCGCCCATTCCCACTCATCCTGTCACCAGGCACGTGGGAGAACAGACCAACCCCCACCTCTCTACAGCCTCCTTTAAGGTAACTGTAGAGAGCGATAAGGTCGCCCCTGAGCCTCCTCTTCCTTACAAGTGATTCATTTTCACTCACCCTAGTACCAGCACAAGTCAAAACCGTGTGTTTTAAAGAAAAGACATGATCCATTATGTTAAGTTGTAGGACCACGATTTATAAGGACTAATGGTATTACTAATAAAAGAACATAAGCCTGTGGTAAATTAGAAATAAAACAAACATATAATTTATTTGGGCTATCCAATATCATTAATTTAAATACTGAATGTTATGTGTATATCATACTGAATATCATATCAACTTTCCTGGTGAAGACTTTCAAGAACAATATAATTCCTGTTTTTGAAAAAGATTTCTATATATCTTCTAATATTTTTATTATCCACAACTTTGCCTTGGCACACTGATTTATACTTCTAATAGTAATATAATTTTGGAAGATGACTCTCACTGAATTGTTATAGCTTACATTCTTTCAAAACCCCTGACCACTTACACTACATTGGCTTATGCATTCCAAATTTCATGAGACATTTCAGAAACACATCAGTGCTTTGAAGACAAAGATCTACTTCTGAAAGCAGGATTTGTGTGCTGTCAAAAAAAAAAAAAAAAGGAATGTTTTCTCATTTTCTTCCTAACAGTGTGCAATTTAAGCCAGGGCTTGATTCAACTCACTGAACTGTGCAATGAAAACGTACTTTTAAACAGCTCGTCATATTTTTCAGGCCATTATTTTATGTTTTGTATTGTATTTTTAGAGAAATATATAAAATTTTATTTTGAATGATATTTCTGTTTGTGATTATCTGTTTTCTTTATAGTAAATTTTGTCTTTATTTATTTTCCTAATGTTATTGGTAAAGAGTACTCAAATCAAGATATTTCAAACAAATTTTCCTGTCAACAATGGTTTTACATGAATTTGTTTTCTGACCTCTAGCTTACCCTTCCAAACACTAATCATTAAAACATCTACTCTTCCCTTACCAACAATGCCCTTATTTTTTCCAGGAACCTGCAGTGTATCCATCTTGTCCCTGGTCCCAAAGACATCTCCCTTGCAATATCATGAGTTCATTCCCAAGCCTTCTGTTCCCTCAGGTGTTACCTGGTGCTCCTTAGGTTCTAACATCATCATGCTCTCAGCTTTTCTTGTATCACTGACTATTGTTGTTTTGGTTACAATTTGAAATAAAGACAGCAAATGCTGTTATTGTTCTGGAGCCATATGCAGTTTCTTGGGCTCCTCAACATGCTTGTGATTATTGGCACCTGGTTTCTGGTTAACTGAATAAATAGCTAATTCCTCACTTGAGTGTTAGTGAATTAATTCTGCCTTAGCTTACCTATAATTGAGAGATAGTTCTTCAAAAAATGATTTTTTTTATTTATTTTTAACAAGACTATTGTGTTACTAGCAGAGAATACTGAGAATTGTTACTAAAAAAACCTTTTAATTCTCATTAATGAGAGAACACTGAAGATTCTACTTTACATAGACAGAAACCATTTCCACACACTACTACTGAAACAGCTGATATTTATCTTTAAAATCTGATTTCATTAGAGTTCTGTAAGAGCACTCAGAACTCATTGTAGGACAAAAGATCAATTTTGCCAACCTCACTGACATTTTTTACTGGGATAAAATGTTTAAATAGTCTCTTGAAACTCCACTAACATTTATTAGTTTTACTATGCAGGTTTAGGCTGAAGTTAATGCCATATTTTGACAAATTATTTTAAAAAAACTTTGTGTTTCGACTAATAATAATAATTAAAAAAAATAAAAAAAAAACCTTTATTATGTTTGAGATTTGATGTCACTGTGCAGCAGAATAATATGGTCATTACTGCTTCATCTTACAAGACTAGCAATTTCAGTCTACAGAAAATAACTACAGTCTATTAAAAACATAAAATAAAAAGTCATTAGGATGATAGAGTGCCTACTTGACATTAAACTGTAAAACCTACACATCTTGGGAGTGACTTAGACTTCATTCATATCCAATTTTTAAGTTTAGGTGTCTGTGTTGAACCTTTCAGCTCCTGTATATACCATTTGTTGAACAGAATCTCAGTGCCATACATCCATATCTCTGTGACAATCTCTCTCTGTTTTCTTGTTGGTATTACAGGCTCTTTAGCGAAGGAGGAAAATAAGTTTTCAAAACTTTCCACAACATCTTGCAGACATCTTCAGGGTTGGTTGTCTTGAACAACTGCTGTCATCTGGAAATTTTCTAACATTTCTGTTAATCACTGTATGTTTTCAGAACATATATGAATATCATGAGCTGTACAGAACCCAGGGAAAGATTCACCTCTGTCCACATTGGAAATAGCTCATATTGTCCTACTGTTTGATTTCTATCCTTTTCTTTAAAAGCCTTGTGAACATTTAAAGAGCTTGTGTTGGCACAAGGTTTTGGATAAACGAAGTGTACCTGACCACTTTATTAAAATACTTATTGATTCTCAGATGACTCCTTTCTGAATGAAGTTTCTGTTCTTGATGGGTTACAAAAGTCAACGAATTAGCTTCTATGGGTTTAGAAAGTTGTTACTTTATTTATTTATTTATTTATTTATTCCCTCAGTCTTATTGTAATCTAAACTTATAAGTAACTTGTCATGGTTTATATAATAATTTATTTTATTTTTTTCAATTTGTTTATATCTTCCACTTGAAGATTTTTTATTTTTTATTTTTCCTAATTACACCAAAATCCCTTATTCAGCTGTTTAGGCTGACTTGTAGCCACCGTGACTTTCTCCTTCTTTCAGAATTCCTCTGATTATAAGCACTTATTTATTTTAAATATCTACTACTAACATTTAAAGAAAACCTCCACAGCCTGCATGAATTCATCTTTCCCTTTAAATGCTTCATTTATTTCCTGTTAAATAGCACTCTCATTGCATTTAGTTTCTCTTTATTAGAGCTTGTTATAGGTAGGATTTTTGGAGTGTGGTGGTAATGGAGTTCTGTTTGGATTGGGTTTTTTGTTTGTTTGTTTGTTTTGATTGTTTATTTGCTTGCTTTTGTTTTGTTGGTGTTACATTTTTGTTTTTGGTTTTGTTTTTTGGTTGCTGAGAAGATATTGAAGTAGAGTGTATTTTGACTAGAGATATAGAATCATAGAATCTTTTCAGGGTAGCTATATCTTGAAGCAAGATATCAAAGTCAAGAACTGAAGATCAAGAACCATACTGAACAAAATAACTGTGGATTCACTAATCACTTTATCCACGAAGTGATCATTGTGAGTGTCTAAAATTTGTTCAATTATGAAGAGATGTTTATTAGTTTGTATATTTGCAGTTGGAGACTCCCATTTCACACTTTTCACAACCTTTCTCATCTCAAGTATGACATTTTTTACAAGGGGAATTATATGACACAATACCTGTGATAGTAGAAACTTGAGTGGTGTCCTGTGAGATTTTCCACTTAGATGTTCTCATAATTTTGTGAAATTATTATTATTTTTTCCTAAAATATATACATTTGCAGTATTGGGGAAATCATATCTGGATTGCATTTGAGACCTACTTTGAACCATATATAGATATGATCTCATTGTTAAATACAATGATACAACTTAACTTTTAAGTAGAGGTATTGGTAAGAATGCATAACTAGATGTAGTGGGTTTGCGTGGCAAGGTTTTGGTAGCAGGGTGCCATAGGGGTGGCTTCTGTGAGAAGGATCTAGAAGCTGCCCCATGTTAGGTAAGGGCCCCACTGCTGACCAGAGACGAGCCAATAAGTATTGTTGTTTGCACCTCTGTGAGAGCATATTTAAGTCAGGGAAGAAAAAAAAAGAATGCTATGCCATACATCAGCTGGGAGAGTGAGAGGAGTGAGAAACAGCCTTGCAGGTGCCAAGGTCAGTGAAGAAGGATGAGGGTGCTCCAGACTCTGGAGCAGAAGTTCCCCTGCTGCCTGTGGTGAAGACCATGGTGAAGCAGGCTGTCCCCCTGCAGACCATGGAGTACCACAGTGGAGCAAGATTCCACGCTGCAGCCCATGGAGGAAACCACGGTGGAGCAGGTAGACCTGCGCTGATGAAGGCTGCAGCCTGTGGAAGACCCCTGCCAGAGCAGATTCTGGGCCGGACCTGTAGCCTGTGGAGAGGAGACCACGCAGGAGCAGGTGACCTGGCAGGAGCCGCTGCCCATGGGGGATCCAGGTTGGAGTAGTTTGCTCCTGAGGGATGGACCCCGTGGTACAGACCCATATCTGGAGCAGTTCTTGAAGAGCTGCTGCCTGTGGGCAGCCCACGCCGGATCAGTTCAGCAAGAACTGCATCCCGTGGGAGGGACCCCACAGCACAGGGGACGAGAGTGACTGAGAAGGAGCGGCAGAGAAGAAGCGCTATAGACTGACCATAACCCCCATTCCCCTGTGCCGCTCGGGGGGAGGAGGTGGAAGAGGGCAGATAGGGAGACGGTGCTTTTGGTTTCCTTCCTTTGTTTCTCATTTCTCTAGCTTGTTAGTAATAAGCAATAAATCTTACTATCTCCATATGCTGAGTATGTTTTGCCCATCACGATAATTACTGTGCGATCTCCCTGTCCTTATCTCAACCCTTGAGCCCTTTTCATCGTATTTTCTCCCTATTCCTCTTTGAGGAGGGGAGTGAGAGAGCGGTTGTGGTGGAGCTCGGCCGCCCACCTGAGTAAAACCACTACACCTGGGCACTTCAGTCTCCATCTCCATTCTTATTTCAGAGAAAAGGAAGAAATTTCAACTCCAGAGCTGAGCAAACTCAAGGGAATTCACTTAGATGAATGAAAGTGCTGTCCTAGTCTCCCAACTTGTAATGGTTACACACATGAATAGGTACTTCAAGATGCAGCAATGTTTCAAGGGGAATTTTTAAAGGATCAACCAGATACTGTAAGTTGTGGGTTTTTTTAATGTTTATAATACTATCACACAAGTGAATATAAAAGCAGTCAGGACTTTTCATAACAGCAAACTGGAGACTCAGCTTGTACTGTCCTTCACATAATTTATATAAACATAAAAATGTTGTAGTGTAAATTCTACATTCGCAAATAACCTTTACCTCAGTCCTTGAGGAGGCATTGCATAGGTATGAAATAAGTAAAAATTGGATGATTAGGCAGAAGTAGAGGGGAATGCTGCTACTCATTTTGATTAAAACTCATTCACAACATCTTCCAAACAGTGCAAACTACAGCACATCTGAAAAAGTGTTTAATAATTCTATTTCAGATGAAGGGTCATATTAACATCAGTTGAGCAATTTGCAATCATTTTAAGAAGATATGGAATGCCTACAAGGAATGACAAGCAAACTGAAAACTTACTTATGTTACCTCAGCTTACACCACTTATTATTTTAGTCACATCATACTCTATAATCTAAGAAGTCAATTAATACAGCTGGCATGACCAAAAAAAAAAAAAAAGTTTTGCATTTTGCATATACTTAACTTTGAACTTAATGATAAATTGTATCAATATTTTCCTCTTGATAAATCTAATAAAGAGTGTGAAAAAAAAAAACCTCCTTAGTTGAAGATAACTTTATTTTTCTGTTATCAGCTAAAGCAGTCATACTTCAGGTTTCCGCTTTCCAGTTTTTCTAACAGTAGGAGGGAATTTCCTTCAAGGCCTTATCAGCTTGAACCACAACCCTTGCACTGATTTCTGGTTCACTGACAAATTACAATCCCTTAATCCCCTTCCAGGAAAGTTTTAATGAATGCATATTTTGAAATGATACTACTCATGACAATTTTTACATGTATACAACCTTATTAAACAACAGGCTAAACTTTTCACTGCAAATGAAGAGAACACCTCAATATCTGAATCCTTCCAAATTCTGAACCACCTTTGCTTTCAATCGGGCTAATGTGGCTTGTTTCCTCTACTTATTTTATTTCTTTAGACAAAAGAAAGCTAAAATCAATTTTAAAATTATACATTTTTCCCAGAGTGTTATCAAAGTGGGTAAAGGAATTATTCACAATAAAATGCAAATTAGAATAATCTAAATGTCATTCACTGAAACACTGAAAGAGTATGAATGACAATAGTCATTTCACTAGCAAGTCCAAAATTCTTGGCAGGAAAAAACAGTGAAATGACTATTTAGTAGGTGGTTGTCACTACACCTGTATGTATGGGAACACATGTCTATGCAGTTCCCCTGCCCATGTGCTTCCCTGCCTTTGAGCCACAGAGTTTCTGCACAGGGCCTCACTAATGGAGAGATCAGATGCACTGAGATGAGGTCAAATCTTCTCAGAGAAAGCCGATTTCTGGTCAGGACTTACGGTTTCTCATATGTGTCATTTTCACTGCTTATTTCTTGTAGCTGCTTGGTTTTCCTTTATACAATACTTTGCCATGGTAAGAGAATAAGGTATATAAGTAAGACAATAATACTCATCAAACCTATTTTAATTGACAATCAGTATCTCCTTACTATATACTATATGCTTCTTCATGGGGCTTTCTTGTTTCGTTGGTTATTTTTGTTTTGATTTGTGTTTATTATTATTATTTATTATGTTGTTTGTTTGTTTGTTCTTTTAAAAAGGTAAGATTTAAGATATGAAGCTAGTGAGGTGGAGGAGACAGAGCCATAAAGCAGAGACAGAGCCCTAGAGAATCAAGTTGATTCAGTCACCTTCAGAAAGCACGGTACTGTCCAGTAGGTGTGGTGCACCCACTGTAAAGACACACCAGCTACCCCCATCACCCTTGCCCTTACAGTAGAAGTAGGTTTACCAGATCATGCCACTTCCTCCTGAGGTTAAAAAAAAAAAAAAAATCACCACTTCTACAGTGTTAGTTTTCCAGGGCTCAAGAGCAGGCAAAGTATTAGGTCTGAGGTAATTTTGCAATTTCCTCCCATTACCATCTTTAAGGACAGTTGCCTACTTTCCTTATGCCTAGATTCACACTAATATAAGACTCATGGATGTAAAGAAAAGATGGGTAAGAACACTTTTAGAACCAGGGGAGGAATGTCATCACTCCTTCTAGTAAGCTCATAGAATGAGTATTTGGAGACTTTGTCTTCAATTTATATATAGATATATATATATGTATATATATAATTTATTTTTTTATTGTGTTTGAACAGTCTGCACTGAAATTTGATATTTTTGCAAAGACTAAGTTGACATGTTCTCCTACAAATGATAATAGCCATGTCTGGATCATGCTGAGGTGAATACACAGTGGGTATGCAGATAGCTTCTGCAGCTCCAATTCTGCTCAAACCCTTACTGAAATACCAAAATAAGCCCAAGTGCATTTGCTCGTTTCATTACATGTCATGCTTCATCCACATTTATCTAACTGTAGGAAAAGTCCTAAAATGGCAGGTGATTTGTTACTGTTATATATATATATATATATATATAAAAGAATAAACAGAAGCAGAAGCAGTAAAAAACATGAACAAATTGGTGCTGTCACAAATTCCAGTTATTGGATACACCACAATACTTGTTTCTATGCACAGCATAGCAACAAAATCGCCTACCAAAATATTAATATATTTCCTAATAGTAAAAATAAATATTAAAATATTACTTTAGAAAATTGCCTATCTCCTCAAATATTCAAAGGAAAAATCAGCTTTTACTGTAGAGTCTTGGTCACTTGTTAACATCTTCACAGACAGCAGTAATATCAAGTGCTACATTATCACGATAATATAATTTCATACTGCCAGGTGAAAGATATTCTGGAGACAGTGACCTTTCATACTCGAAGTCAGGATCTTCTGCTGATCTGCACAAAGAGAATAAGGCAACTTTCATTTCTGAAATAAGTTTAATCTTTGAAGAAAGTGATTACAAATAAGTTCCCTGAATAATAATAATAATAATAATAATAATAATAATAATAATAATAATAAATGATTTAATAGAGACACTATTTTGCAAACCATAGTTTGGCTAACAGAATACTGTTCCTAAATACAGACATTTTATAATCAAATTGTGTTTGTCTTCAGCTTCTAACAGAAATGAGCACTTCATATTTTACTGGTGTTTTTATGCTTTGTATCACAGTGAGGCTAGACCTCACTCAATGTTTTTCTCATGTGACAGAATGCAAATTCATACTCCTCATCTGACTATATATTTTAACTTCTTTGCTCAAGCATAAGAAAAAAATGGTAAGTTGAAACTCATCTCAGTCTTTTACATCAGTTTAAACATGACAGAAGCTTTATGCATCTCAGGTAACAAAATGCATTTAGGAATTAAATTATGATTTGAACTTATGTTTATGGCTTACCCCTGAGCTTGGTAGAATAGAAACATCTGAAGCTGAGCTCTTGAAAGATCTGCAGTTTTGGATTGAAATATATATATCCAAGTGAAACAGAAAAGGAAACTGGTCTTTAAAAAAAAATATATATATATATACATATATATATACACATATAAAACACATGCCAACATTTCATATCCAATTTTCCAACTGTTGATCAAGGAAACAAAGCCATTTAATTTTACAGGGTTTTTCATATTGAATATTTCATATTAAATGAAAAATAGTGATAGAAGCCTAAAGTTTAAAAAAAGATAAAAAAAAATGGATAGCTCTGTTTGAAATACTACAAATTAAAAAAAAAAAATAATCACATGGAGAGTGTGGAGAGTGGACAGTCATCTTGGACAATACAGAATATGATGGGACCCAGAATTAGTCAGAACGTGAAGTGATCTGCCTAGTTCTTTTCCTCAATTCTGAATTTCCTAAAGCAGAAATACTCAAAACAAACAAACAAAAAACAACCAAGCAATGACAACAAAAAAACATTTGGATGAAAACTGGAAAAATTAATTTTCTACAGAACAGAAAATTAAAAATTACTAAGTAAAATGGAATAGAAATAAAAAAATTAAAAAGCTTAGAAATAAATCTTGTCTCAGTTTTGTCCTGGATGGTGCTGTGTTTTGGATTTCTGATGAAAATAGTGCTGATAACACACTAATGTTTTAGTTGTTGATGAAAAGTGCTTACACAGCATCAAGGGCTTTTCTACTTCTTGTGCTGCCCTGCCCGTGAGGAATCTAGCTGTGCACAAGAAGCTGGGAGGGAATAGAACCAGGACAGGTGAACCAAACTTGCCGAAGGGATATCCCATACCATATGGTGTCATGCTTAGCAATAACAGCTGGGGGAAAGAAAGAGAAAAAGGGGGATGTGTTCTGAGTGATAGTGTTTGTCTTCCCAATAAGCCATTATGTGTGATGAACTCTTCTTTCCTGCTTTCCTGGAAGTAAAAGAACACCTGCTTGCCGATGTGAATGAATTCTTTGTATTGCTTTGCTTGTGCATGCAGCTTCTGCTTTACCTAGTAAATTGTCTTTATCTTAACCCATGAGTTCTCCTACTTTTACCTTTTCATTCTTTCCTTCATCTCACCTGGGGAGAGTGAGTGAGTCCATGTGGTGCTGAGCTGTCTACCACGATTAAACCACGACAAGCTTTCTTGGAATTTTAATTTACAACGTTACTGCCAAGTAATTCTGTTAATTATTTTATTTTATTTTATTTTATTTTATTTTATTTTATTTTATTTTATTTTATTTTATTTTATTTTGCTAAGGAAAAAAGGAAACAAATTATAAAACCTTATACTTACTAAAAGATCATATTTTTAAAAGCTGGCTCTCACCAAGTTTCGTGACGTACTTTCAGATAATTTTAAATCGGGCTTATTTATTTGTTAATCTCAAGCCACTTCTGAAGAAGGATTAGGTACACAGAAGTTTGAAATTGTAATAACTAGCTGCTTTTGATATGTGACAGAAAAGCTAGCTAGACTTGTCATCAAAGGTAGATATATAAATTTTCAGATCCATAGTACATATTTCAAAACTATCTTAGTTCACTTTCTTGGAGACAAAACACAAGCATATTTAATACACATAGTGATCAAATATAAATATAAGATAAGCTTTTAAGAACTTCATCACCTACTTTCTATGTGAAGTGCATGAAAATCATATTTAAACTCATAAATTGTTAGTAAATACCTTTTTTTTAATTTTTATTTTTTTAATAACATTATAGAGGATTTTGAAACTATTATGATATTGCATTTACTTTTGGAAGAATGAGACAAAGGAGGATTTTGGTCAGTGGCTGAGAATACCATGACAACCAAATCCAATGCCTGTGTATCTGAATTCAAAATGTCTTTATCCCTGGAATACTGAGCCTATTAACCAGTTGCACATGCATTTCTGCACAGCGCACAGAAGCCACGGATGGATTTTGGACTCACAGTTTTCAGTCTAGTGGGTACTGAAGCCTGTGCAACACTCTGAACCTCTTTGTAGGTGAAAAGGAAACATTTGAAATGCTGAGAGTATGCTCTTGCTGCCTCTGTTGCCGCAAAATGTTTGTGTAGCTGCAGTAAGAGTGATTTTTTCTTCTGGCAAACAAAGGCAGTCTATAATTATTTGGTTTCTTCCTTCTTTAGGAGAGAGCTCCAATGGTTGTTGGCTATAAAATTAATGATATCTCATTTTCTTCTTACTTCGCTGTCACTTGCACATCATCTGAATAAGTTAAGAACTATAACTAAGTAATTTAGTCTTCTTGCAATTTAGTGAATTCTTATAAAATGTAATGCTGAAAAATTTACCTCTTTATTGTCTGTGCTTCAGTTATGAACAGCCATGGTATATTTTGATTTTGTTTTCCTCAAGACAGCTGCTGAAGAATATCACGTGAATCATTATATTACCAGTAATCACATTGTCTCTATTTGATAGCTGCACACATTCCTCTGTGGTAATCCATTTGTCTCTATTGCAAGAGCAGATGTAATGTCATTTACCAGTTCTGAGTGATAGTTGGAATAAAACAAATATAATAGAGACAGAGGACTGGGTATTGTCTGAGAAGGAATTGACTTGGCATCATTTCACAACCCTGTTTTCATATGCTGTCATTTTCTGTGGTGGAGAGGCCTCATCATCTGAGCTGGAATTTAAGTCTTCGTATGACTGAAACCAACACTTTACACAGCAGAAACTTGAAGAGGAATTCTGGAAATGTAGAATGGATCTTCTAATAACCTTCATGCCTATCAAATCCTTGCCTGAGTTGCATGACATAGTTCTAATCTCAAAAATACACCTGAACTTTTAACCTGGCTTCTGCAGGTCGGCAGCCCAAGTTAACATATCATGTCATGCATCAGAAAGAAAATTTGTCAGTATCATCTGTAACTGGTTTATGACATACTTGCTGTTCCATTTGAAATATTTTACTTTTTTTTTAATTTCTGTCTAGATAGCTTTGATCGGGGATAGTTTTTTTTAGTGTCTTTTTGTCTCATGGAAGAAACGTTGCTACAACTTTTTCATTATTATTTAAATAAGCGCCTGGTTTTCATCATCTTCTATAATGTTGCATGTCAAATTCCTTTGTCAACTACCAATCAAGAAATAAGAAATACAACATTTTTTGGTCCCAAATGCATTTCAGTTGCAAAGGCAAGTATCTGTTTTCATTGAAGGAAATACTGTATTATCATTCTGTGGCTCTAATCCAGCAAAAGTCTTTTAAACAATATTAAACAGAAAAATAGACCAGTTGAATAAACTGGTATTAATTATGTGTTTAAAGTTATATGCATCATATATACATTGCTGCGGGGAAGGGTAGGTGCTTAAATATCTGTTTCTGAAACATGGTATTTTCTGTTATTTGAGATAAAATCCATTTTATTTCCTGAGTGGTTTTGAATTAACTTCCTTTTCTGCTGGGATATAATGTAAGAAAATTCAAAAGCAAATGCACCATAAAAAACAAAGAACCCAGTATATGATGCAATGCAACAAGTTTACTCTGAAAACAATAAAGTGATTTTTTTATTATTTTGCAAGGTATACAAATTGTTAATGACATTCATAACTTCATGCTGGTAGCTTTGCAAAACAAAGAGGCTTAATACAAAAGACCCCTGAGGCTTTCAAGATGCCTGCTTTAAAATTATGGTAATCTTGTCTATATTTCGATATTGGTTCACAAGGAAAATCCCTTGTGGTTGATGGCTTTGGCAGAACAATGACACAATAATTTGTAGTAAGCTACCTATTTGGTATGAGACAAAATAATGCCTGCATAACAGGTAATGAGATAAAACAAGCACACAGGGACTTCCTTAAAATGAAAAATCAAAATGTCACCCTGAAGTGTCAGTAGAAATTCAGAGAGTACAGATTTACAGTGGATTCCATGTCAAAAGCAGCTTTTAAATTCAAATAGCTTGCAGATTAATAAGGTCTGGGACAGCAAGTGTGACTATATCCATGTAGTTAATATATTGCCAGAGTTTTAAGCTGAAAGTAATGTCTTTGGGCTAGGGTGGGGAACTTTCAGCAGATACAACTAAATCGTATTTGCTAAATGAGTTTATAAATCATCCAAGCAGTACAAGTAAGCTGAAGCCTTCGTTTATGCTTCAGCCTTTTTTTTATTTTTTTTTATTTATTTATTTTGTGACATTCTGAAGGTGAGGAGTAAGAAAAACTGATGGTTTAACAATGTGAAGTTCTGCCATTTATAACAACAGCTTTTACATGTACATCTTTTTGAATTGCAGCAGAGGAAGATTAAAGCCTACATAAATAATTAAAACCACATAATATGGTTAAAACAGCTGATGGAATGTCTATACAGTTAGTATACTCAATCAGTATAGACAACTCATATAGCTCCTACAGTTGTTCACTTCCTCACAGATGGAATCCAAAGAGACAAAATATCATTTTCAGTGATGGAATAATGATTTTGCTGTGACAGTACTTAAATCAGTCAGTTGAATTTAAAAGAAAACTAATTCATGCAAGCTCCTTCTTTTTCTTCTTGATTTAATTTATTTCAGAACTTCACTAATAATGATTTATCAGAATCATCTTAAATTTAATACTATGTCCATTATCTCTTTTTCCCTTAAAAAAGATCATGGGACTTTTCTTCTTTATTTTTTTTTTTTTTTTTTTTTGTCCTAAGAAAATCAATTCTTTAAGCTTATGCAATGTCATCTAATGTGTACAAAGAAAAATGCATATTGAATCATGTTTGATTCTGTGATTTAGATTTTTTATTCTTTATTTTTGTGACCCTTTATTCAGTTAAAATTCCTCAAGGCATTAATAAATTTGCCAGTGAATAACCATATACACTTAAAATCTAAATGTGCTGGATCTAATAACTATAGATTTTTGACAATAAATGTCCAAGTTACATTAATTTAACATTTTAAATAAGAACACCTTTCAATGTCTACTGAATCATATACACTTAAATTACAAAGTAATCTGTCTTTTTATTATTTTTGAAAAATATTTCCAGTTCTTTTCCATGCCCTAAGGAGCCAGTGCTCTAAACGCCTTTTCATATCGTAACTGTACTCAGCCTTTTAACCATAAATACCTGAAATGCAAACACAAGCTCTGAAAGTATATCTAAGGGTTTTGTTAGCCTAAAAATGCCATCTGGTAGACAGCAGCTATATTTGCACATACTAAGAGTTGCACACATTAAAAAATGAACAAAGAAATAAAACCCTACATAATCAATAAGTTCTATTAACAATCTTGGTATGACAGGAAGTAGAATATTCAAAAGACTTTATATGCAACCTCACTGATCTTTTACATAAACAGAAAATAACATGTAATTTTTCTTACTTCACATCAGGAAAAAAAAATACTAATGGGTCTTCAAAATGGCTAGAGGCAAATAGGGTGTTCATATTTTATTTCATTTCAGGGAGTTTCTAACTTCTTTGGTTTCTTTCAAAAGGTCTCAGCTTGTACCTCTAAAATATGTTCCCCAAAATACAAGTTATTTGTTTACATTACTGCTGCTAAAGGTCATTTTCCTATTTTCAAAAATGGACTACAGAAAACACAATCATGCATATGGAATATACTAGCTGCAGTGAGAGATTCTGTTTATTTCAAAATTCTGTGGCAACTACACACCATGATCTCTCGAAAATTTACCCCAACCTGGGAGATGGTGGAACATGCAGTGGTACCTGGTTTGTCTGCACACCTGAGTTGCGTCCCAATAGAAAACAAGGTACAGGGAGACAGATGGGAGGATCAAGAACCCAAGTCTCATCCCTATATGCAGTCAGAATCTAACCAGGGCACACATACACCAAACTATGATGGAGAAATGTTCTCAGAATGCTCAATATGATGGAGAAATATTCTCAGAACGCTTTTTTGAACTATGTCCTTAAAATAAGAAGAATTGCAGTAAAGATCAAATAACTCGGAATTTTCTGCTAGGAAATTAGCCAGATATGTGTTGCTGCAGTAGGCTGGAATTCTGGTCCTGGGAAACAAGAAAAGATAATTGTCTTTTAAATCCTTTTTTTTTCTCTTTACCATTGATCAGCCTGTGTATAAATCTCTATTTTCATATCAGAGTTAAATCAATAGGTACTACATTCCCATTTTTGAAACCACAACTAATAGCAAGATTTTTTCCCCCCTTGCTTGCTTCCATCACCTACTTCAGCAATGTTACTAATTGCATTGCAGTGTTACTAATACTGCTTTTTGAGGATTTTTTTTTTTAATGGGAGAGTAAAGGTGACATATATGAAGAGGAAGCTATGGGGTTTGTTTGTTTGTTTTTGTTTGTTTTCCCTCTTATTACAAGAGAGAATGACAAGAAGGAAAGGTTTTTTTCAAGAAGCAGTTTTTTCACTTCAAAAAACAGTTTAAAATAAAACTTTTCAAGCTACATGGGAAACGGTATTTTCAGATTTTCTAGGGATCAGAGAAGGAGATGAAGGTAATAGGTATCTCGTAGGCTACATGACACAGGCAGAATTTAGTAACAAAAAGTAGGTTGCCTGGTCAGGAAGTATACACTACAACCTAATTTCCAGAGGTGATGGAAATCTGGGAATCTCTAGGAAAGTGCTACTTTTTCCCTGCCATAACAGCCTAATTCTAGGATTCATTGCTTCAACTCCTTAAATCTGCTCGGTTTTTATTTGTACCCTACCTGAGAAACCTGAAAACTGACACTTGGGAATATTGATACCTAACATATTTCTTTAAATGGGATCATGATAGAAGTGACCAACAGTCATCCCTTCAGGCAGCTTACTGACTTGTGTAAGAACTAAATTTATAAAAAGAAAGTCAGGAAGCAATAAGAACATTCAGGAAAAACAAAGCAGAAGGAGCTGGCAAGGTTCCCTCTTAACTATTTAAAACAGGTGGGGATGCACTAAGACAAAGATGTTACCAAATTATCCCGTTGGTTAAGAGGTTTGAAACAAATCCAAAGATATACAAGGAGGCAATATTATGGCCAATCTTTAAAAAGAGTGACAATATGGAACATAAGCATAATTGTGGCATCTCTTTCCTCATTATGGCCTATAAAATTCCAACTGTTATATCAGTTTACTCTTCAGATGGAACAGATAAGAAAAGGAAAAAAAAAATGCACATTGGATCAAGTACTTTCAGTCTGGCATTCAGCCAAATACAAAGCTAACATAGTATCATAAATATCAGAAAATCCGAATGATTTCAGTGGGTAAGATATGTGGTTAGGTGATGGAAGACAGACCACAAAAAATCCTTTGGAAGGCTTTTTTTATGAGGTTCAGCTTTGTGGCCAACCAGGAAAGATGGAAAGATTACACTGAGCAAGATCTAAGAGCTCTTAATATGAATGACCAGCAACAAGGTCTTGGCAAAAAAGAAGCAATGATAAACTGTGAGAGCAGCCACAGATGTCTGTGGTTAATAGAGCTATGGAACATGAGGAATAAAAATACCAGGTAATATATGATGTGAATTTAGTCATCATACCATGCTTGCTTATGGCATGACACACACGCACTCAAGGCATATTTCTGGCTCCTATGAATACGGATTGCAAGCTTAATAATCAGACTCCTTTAAAAATACAAAATCAAGATAAACCTGATTTCTTATGTTCCCTGTCTTGCAATCAATGTACCACTGTTTAATATGATGAAAGCACCACCCAAAAGTTTCCCTTAGTTTTGGAACTTCTTATGTGTCTTTCCTACATGAGTATCCTATAAAAGATGAACAAGCACAGCAACTCCGTTCCACTTGTCTTTATCTGTTCATTTGTTTTCAAAGAACATGTGTTGAATTTCTGAGACTTCTACCCCAAAGTCAAATCTCTTGACAAACCAAGCTAAATGAGCAATGAAGTACTCTGAATATTGCAATGATTCTAAAGAACATTTGATTTGCATAGGAATGTTACCTTAAGTACAGAAAGCATGTGTAGTGAATTGTCATTTCCTTGTTGTGACATGTCACGTACAAATGTCTAGCTTGATGATTCTGTCACATTGGGAGAAAAAGCTTTAAAATACTTGAAAAAAAAAAAAAAAAAAAAAAGCTTTAAAATACTTGAAAATATAAAATAGAGCAGATATACAATTTTGGAAGTATAGTTCCAAATATGTATAGTATAGTTATAGTTATATATGCTGAAGTATAGTTTCAGCATAAAAATGCCAACAAATGGGTAATATTATTTTTTCTAGATTTGATTATCTCTAATATTTTTCTTAAATATTGCAAGTCAAATTCTCATCAATTTTAGAGATAAGTTGCAGTGTAACATAAGTCAGTGGGTCTATAAAAGGCAATGTATAATGAGGGCCAGATATTTTCCTAAACCAAATCATACTTGGGGGGGGGGGGGGCACGCGCCGTTTAGAGGAGCACGGACTCCCCAGCTGCCCAGCGCTGTTTTGCTTGTTGATCGCTTACTCAATAAACTAATTCTTTCTGGCTAACGGAGTAATTTATAACAAATTTGGTGCCGTGACTCGGATAGAGGTATGTCGATCGGGAAACCTATCGAGGGGGGCGCCCCGCCGATTTCAGTGGCCTTCGTAATTTATAATAATTTATAACACTAACCACTTTAATTTAGTAATTTATAGCACTAACCACTTCACATGTGTGAGAGTTTATTTCCAGTGCCTTTCAACATCATCCCTTTTATCTCATTGTTATTTGGACTTGCATTCAAATGCATGATGTTTCCAAAATATTACTGTATATATCCTTTTTACACAATAGTTCTCTTTCACACTTGCCGAGGCGATCGGCTCCGGGGCAGACTCGTTCTGCAGAGGAGCGGGGGATTGGGACAGGCAGGGCTTTTTTTCCAGCATCGAGGCCACTCGAGGGAGCCGCCAGGACCCGGCAGCCCTCACGAGGGAGGCTGATGAGGCATAGGCAGAGACAGCAGCGTCCCCTCCCCAGCCGTTCAAAAGCAGCCCCTAGGGAGCACGAGTGACCAGGGCAGCCAAACAGGGCGTGGCATGTCAAAAGGGAGTGGCGCAGCAGTTCACACAGGCAGGGCGAGCAGGGAGGGTACAGCTTTCCCTCCCGCCCATAAGAACAACTCATCTAACGGCTGTCCACCGCTACCTAGGCTGCAATGGTCTACACCAGGCAGAGTGTTCTCTCTAGAAAGTCTGTAACCACCCAGACTGACTGCCTGCTCAAAAATGCGGCAGTTCAGGTCTCTGGATGCAGGGAGTGTCTGAGCCTGTTGCTGCCATCTGAGGGAGGCAGAGAGACTGTGTGTGTGAGGTGCGAGCAGGTGGATGAGCTGGTCTGCCTGGTGGCAGAACTCAGGGAGGAGGTGGAGAGGTTGAGGGCCATCAGGAAGTGTGAGCAGGAGATAGACTGGTGGAGCAACTCCCTGCAAGGCCTCAAGGAGAGGAGCCGGGGTAAGACACCCCAAATGGGGGTGCACCCCCTGCCCTGTCGCTGTGGGGCAGAGGGAGGGGACCTAGGTGTTAAGGAGGAATGGAGACAGGTCCCTGCTCGACCTTGCAGGCAATGCCCCCCCCTACTGGCCCCACCTTCCCAGGTGCCCTTACACAACAGATTTGAGGCCCTGGAGCTTGAGAGACTGGTGGGTGAGGATGAGGTAGAAAGTCTACCCAGGAGGATGCCTAGGGCGAGGAAGTGAACTCCACGCCTCAAGACTGCCTCCACCAAGAAAGACAGAAGGGTAATCGTTGTAGGCGACTTCCTTCTCAGGGGAACAGAGGGCCCTATTTGTCGGCCTGACCCTACCCGTAGGGAAGTCTGCTGCCTCCCTGGGGCCAGGGTCAGGGATGTTGCCAGAAAGCTTCCCAACCTGGTTCGCCCCTCTGATTACTATCCTCTTTTGATAGTCCAGGCTGGCAGTGATAATATTGAAGAGAGAAGCCTGAAGGCTATCAAACGGGACTTTAGGGGACTGGGACGGTTAGTGGATGGAGCAGGAGTACAGGTGGTGTTTTTGTCCATCCCTACAGTGGCAGGGAGGGGTACAGAGAGGACACGGAAAGCCCACCTGATTAACACCTGGCTCAGAGGCTGGTGCCAGCACAGAAATTTTGTTTTTTTTGACTATGGGGAGCTTTACTCGGCACCCGGCCTGATGGCCACAGACGGGTCCCACCTATCTCTAAGGGGAAAACGGATCCTAGCCCAGGAGCTGGCAGGGCTCATTGAGAGGGCTTTAAACTGGGTAAGAAGGGGGACGGGGCTGAAATAAGGCTTGTTAGAGGTGTGCCAATGGCAAGGCCAGGGGAGAAGGCAATGGCCCAACTGAAGTGCATCTACACTAATGCAATCAGCATGGGTAACAAAGAAGAGGAGCTGGAAGCCATCATGCAGCAGGCAGGCTATGGCTTGGTTGCCATCACGGAAACGTGGTGGGAACACTCTCATGACTGGAGTGCTGCAATGCCCGGCTATAGGCTCTTCAGAAGGGACCGGCAGCACAGAAGGGGTGGTGGCGTGGCTCTCTATATTAGAGAGTGTTTTGATGTTGTGGAACTTGAGGCTGGAATGATAAGGTTGAGTCCCTATGGGTTAGGATCAGCAGGAAGGCCAACAAGGCAAGCATCCTGGTGGGGGTCTGTTACAGACCACCAAGCCAGGATGAGGAGACTGATGAGGAGTTCTATAGGCAGCTGGCAGAAGTTGTGAAATCATCAGCGCTCGTTCTCGTGGGGGACTTCAACTTCCCAGACATATCCTGGAAGCACAACACAGCCCAGAGAAAGCAGTCTAGGAGGTTTCTGGAGAGCGTGGAAAATAGCTTCCTGATGCAGCTGGTTAGTGAGCCTACCGGGGGGGGTGCCCTGCTAGACCTTCTGTTCACAAACAGTGATGGACTGGTGGGAGATGTGGTGATCAGGAGCTGTCTTGGGCAGAGTGACCGCAGTACGGTAGAGTTCTCTATTCTTGGCAAAGTCAGGAAGGGGATCAGTAAAACCGCTGTCTTGGACTTCTGGAGGGCTGACCTTGAGCTGTTCAGAACACCGGTTGGCAGAGTCCCTTGGGAGGTGGTTCTGAAGGGCAGAGGACTCCAGGGAGGCTGGGCACTCTTCAAGAAGGAAATCTTAATGGCTCAGGAGCGGTCTGTCCCCACGTGCCCAAAGACGAGCCGGAACGGAAGAAGAAGACCGTGGTGGCTGAACAGAGAGTTGTGGCTCGAGGTTAGGAGAAAAAAGGGGGTTTATATTCTTTAGAAAAGAGGGAAGGCCACTCAGGAGGACTATAAGGATGTTGCGAGGCTGTGCAGGGACAAAATTAGAAAGGCCAAAGCTCATCTGGAGCTCAATCTGGCTACTGCCATTAAAGATAACAAAAAATGTTTTTACAAATACATCAACACAAAAAGGAGGACTAAGGAGAATCTCCATCCTTCACTGGATGCGGGGGGAAACTTAATTACAAGAGATGAGGAAAAGGCTGAGGTGCTTAATGCCTTTTTTGCCTCAGTCTTTAGTGGCAAAACCAGTTGTTCTCTGGATACCCAGTACCCTGAGCTGGTGGAAGGGGATGGGGAGCAGAATGTGGCCCTCACTATCCACGAGGAAATGGTTGGCGACCTGCTACAGCACTTGGATGTACGCAAGTCAATGGGGCTGGATGGGATCCACCCGAGGGTAGTGAGAGAACGGGAAAATATCAGGTATCATTGACATTTTTGTTATACCAGTACTGTGAAAACAAAAACCAAACCAAACCCAAAAAAAAAAAGTTTAAAAACGCAAATGCTAAAACAATAAGAAGTGCATTCTGCAGTAACAAAATAATCTAAACAAGGATTGATTCACCTGTACACAGAACTTTAAATGCAGTTAAATCAAATATATGGAAAAAGAGAAAACCCTAGGGGTGGGAGAGTGCATTTTATTTCTATCCATAAATTGGTCTAGCTATGTTCATACCTGGCACATGTCTTTTCTCATTGAAATGGAAATATATTTTTACCTTTATTACACTAGTATTTCTTATACACTCCTCTAATCTACTGAAGAAGAAAATGTCCTACAAGAGAAAATGCAAATGAGCTTTTCTTAAGCAAACAAACCAAAAAATCACAAACCAAAATCAAAGCCATTACATTTATAGAACAGCCTATAGTACCTGCAAACATGGAGAGTCATCCAAGTGACTAACTAGGTAAGTTTTTTTTGAGCAGGAGGAGGAAGACTGGATCCAAAAACACTGGGAGAAGAAAAGGAAAGAACTCGCGGGTTGAGATAAGGATAATTTAATCAAAGGAAAAATAATTATTGAGTGAACATTATTATTAATTAAATAATTTAACTAAAGGGAAAAGGAGGAAAGGAAAAAAAAAAAGGAAAAAAAAAAAAGAAAAAGCAAAGGCCGTGTGGAAGTGCAGAGGAAAGAAATTACTCTCTAATTCCCACCAACAAGCAATTTTTTACCATGTCCTTGAAGCAGGGCCTCAACACACATAGCTGTTATTCAGGAGGACAGACAATTCCACAATGAGAGCCCACCCCTCCCCTCTTTATACTTTTTCCACATTTTATTGCTGAGTGTGACATCATATGGCATGGAATATCCCTTTGGTTGGTTTAGGTCAGCTGCCCTGGTGATGTTCCTTCCTCACCTCTTGCCCACCCCCAGCCTGCTGGCTCTGGGGGGGGTTAGAGGAGGTCTTGATGCTGTGCCAGTATTGCTCACAGCAGACACAACACTGGTATGACATCAATGCTGTTCTAGCTGCAAGTGCAGAGCACAGCACTGTATGGGCTGCTGCAGGGAAAGTTAACGCCATCCCAACCATATCCAGTACAGCCATATTTCCTTTCCTTTCCTTTCCTTTCCTTGCCTTGCCTTGCCTTGCCTTGCCTTGCCTTGCCTTGCCTTGCCTTGCCTTCCCTTCCCTTGCCTTCCCTTGCCTTCCCTTGCCTTCCCTTGCCTTTCAGTGCAATACCTACTTAAGTATCTTGAAATATACTGTGGTTCATGTGGGAATGACCGTATTATATGTAAACTTTAAAATCACCGTAGAATGTTAAAGCTGTAGTTAATTGTTCATTGTTCTTTTGTTTAGACAGCAGGGTGTGTACAGTCATGATTCTGAGTCATGCATTTTCCTACCTGAGTCAAACAGTCTGATAGATAAGCAGGTATGTTTCTCTGGGCAACAATAAGCACATGTTGTATTTAGAAAAGTGGAGCAATTTTCTAGAAATCCTGCTTCCAGTTTCAATGCTCAAGCCAACCCTCCTGTTTACTGTATTGCAAAATTCACAACGCAGTTAAAACAAGTAAAATCCTCAAGGAGTGAAATGATTGAAAAGTTGAAAAGAGCACCATAATAGTCATATATATTATGGCAGGGAGGGGGAAGAATTTCACCCTTTCTAAAATAAGTAAATAAATACATGCAGACCGTAAGAAAAACTACATTCTGTTGTGCTAGAATCTGTAGTTTAGGAATAGGAAATGAAAACATAAGTCAAGTGTCACAAAAAATATGTTTCTTGATACACTTTTTGGTCTGCTTTTCATGGTATCACAAATATTATTCACAACTATCCTGTGATGAAATAATAAATTAAGGTATTGGTTTTCTTGTAGCTTTTCAATTTAGTCTAGTTTACACACAATATTCTTGTAATTAATTCTTAAGTTCGTGACCTACTTTGTATTATTACATTTCATTCCAATTCTAATTTTCAGTCTCTTAGCACTATTTAATGCATTGCATACATTGATACTCTGACATGTTGGCAATACCTCAGCAATCGTTTGTCATCAGCACATTTTTATTACTTGTTCCGAGGTCATTAATGAAATTAAAGTATTAAGTAAAATTAATCCCAAGAACAATCTTCGGGTGATTGTCTTTAGCCTTTTTGGTGCCAGTTATTATCTTTTCCCCACAGATATTTTCTTCGATTGTTCTTTTCTTCATTTTACCTTTATGTAACACCAAAATACATCCTTTACAGAAGTCCAGGTACAGCATTAATTTCACCTAGAAACTGATTATCAGGGGAAAAAAATATCTATCTATATATAGAGATATATATGTATACTTAATTGTAACATTCTATCCAAGAAAACTGTATCCCATATTTAGTTCCCATTTTTTTCTCTGACTTAAATATGCTCTTCAATAGGGTCCTTTTAAGTAATAACAGGAAGAGAGACTTCTGGCCTCTGAAGGGTATCTAAGATCATGTTGCTTTCTTCATTCATGATGATGGTAACTGGCCTACTCACCTCCTCGTTCACCCGGTAGCTCAGCTCCTCAGCCAGAGTTGAGGTTGCCATTGCTCTTGACCCGTGGAGGAGGCACCAGGTAAGCCTGGCAGCCTGACACCTAGTTTGCAGTGTCCATTTCCATCTGTCATCTGGGATGTTACCACCATCTTTGCATGACATGAAAAGTCCCACACTATCATGATCAAAGTCCGAAGGCCTTTTGCAACCCTTCTACCACCCGCTATGAAAATAACTGAGTCTATCCCGTTCACCATTCTTCTGAGAGCAGCAACCCTGAGGCTGCCAAGCAACATTCCCTAAACTGGAAACAGTTGAAGCTGAAGGACTAAACAGTGCCTAGTCAGGAAACAGCAAACAGAAGCAAAGGCCTAGCTTTGTTTGTTAACAATGAATGCTGTATTAACTGCCAACTCCAAGATGTTTTATAGAAACATTTTTTGATGTATCTGATTTTTTTCAGAGCAGAGTATTCTTAATGAACAAAGTTCTTCTGAACTTTGATTTATATGATCTGTCACTATACTGAGTCTTCTCTGTCAGTCTATATGTCAGTCAGAGATAAAGGTTACACTTTGTGTTTTTCTCTTAAAACTAAACTTTGATGATGTTGGTCTCAAATATGAATCTACAGTCTTTTTTTTTTTTTTTCCATTCTGCATTTACTGTTTCTCTAAATTAACTTAACCTTTTACATTTCTAAAGGGGTACTTCTAGTCTATCAGGATAGCTATTTTGGTATCTCATCCAGTTATACAGCTTAGAACTATACCATACTATACCATATCATAGCATACCAAAACGTGTTACTCTAACTTTTCCCTTGAACTATGATCTCATTGGATAGTATCTTAAATCTTATTATAGCAAACTTCAGTGTAGGTCACTGGCTCTCATCCATCTGTATAAACACTCATTCTTCTTGGTATCTCATTCCGTACATTACACTTCAATGTTCAGAGAATATCCATCTCAAACTATTATGAAAATTGACACCAATAAACCACAGAAATAGGATCTAGCCATTCCTATTAATCTATCAATGATTTCTAGGATACATCATGTAACTTCTCTGAATATACATTCAGCATCAATTAGTTGGGGAAAGTACTTCTCTTTGAGGCAAATTTTGCACTAAAATATATTGTTTGTTGATATTAATGTACAACACTGCCATGTTTACACACACACAAAAAAAAAAATATATAAGAATTTTGGGAAGCAATGATTAGTTTTGTTTTGTTTTGTTTTGTTTTCATTTTTACTTAACAGGAAATTAAAGTTCAAAAAGAAGAGCAGCAAGATCAATTTTGATGTGGGAAAAAAAAAAAAAGATTTGCAGACAGTGGGATGTGTAGTAACTTTTTTATCATTTCAAAATGTTGAAGAGTACGGAGTAGTTTATTTCACTGAAACATTTACACAATATCTGGGGAAAGTAGTAGAAACTTCTAACATAATCTGAAAACCTCTGAGTAGGCAAGAGCTGAAGAAGAAGTCCTAGGAGTCAATCTCTTTTGTTTGTGGCCAACTTATTTAAAGCATTCCTTCAGGTTCATATTTCAGGTAGCATGCAGAAATTTGTAAGGTTCATTCGGTTCTAAATAGCATATCATTAAATAATGCAAATAGTCTCATGTCTGGAGTACTAGATCCTATTCACATGATCATTTTAAACTAAAATACATAGAGAAAGAAAAAAAAATGAAAATAAATTATGGTATAAATGGATTTGTACATGCCAAGAAAGTGCTGTATGTACTATTTTTTTTTTTTTTTTTTTTTTATTTATATGTATTAAAATATTCTCAAATTTTGAACAGTTAATAGCTATGTTTTATGGTTTGACCCTGGTATGGCACCACACAACCACTCACTCATTCTCTCTTTTGTGGGATAGGGGAGAGAATCAGAAAGGTAAAAGTGAAAGAACTTATGAGTTGAAATAAAGACAGTTTACTAAGAAAAGCAAAAGCTGCAGTCACAAACAAACCAAAACAAGGAATTCATTCACTACTTCCCATTGGCAGGCAGGTGCTCAGCCAGTTCCAGGAAAGCAGGGCTCATCATGCATAACAGTTTCTTGGGAAGACAAATGATATCATTCCAAACATCACCCTCCTACACTTCCTCCTTCTTTTCATCAGCTTTTACTACTGGACACAAAGCCATATGTTATGGGATATCCCTTTGGCCTGTCTGGTTCAGCTGTCCTGGGTGTGTCCCCTCCCAGCTTCTTGTGCACCCCGAGCTTCCTTGCTGGAAGGGCAGCACAAGAAGCTGAACAGTCCTTGGATCTGTGCAACAACTGCAACAAGTCTTCTGTGCAACAACTAAGACATTGGTGTGTAATCACCACTATTTCTGTCAAAAATCCAAAACACAGCATCATATGAACTTCTACAAAAAAAAAAAAAAAATTAACTCTATCCCAGCCAAAAACATGACTTTATGAAAAGTTAAAAGCACTCAGCAGCTCTTTGACTTTCGTAACTGCAAAAATCGATACTCCTGTTGTGGTTGTTTGTTAAAACAAACAAACAAAAAAACACAACAACAACAACAAAACTTTGGTAAAGCAATATTTGTTCCCAAAGAGTTTTTCCTCTCTATACAGATTCCAGGACTATGTTTGCACAAAGTCTTGTAAAAAGCACAGAAAACATGGCCAAATTATGCAATTTTTTTCCCTTCAAATTTTAACCAAGTCCTAGGAGAAAACAGCAGTGAATTTTGTAAGCCCTTGTATTCTTTCCTAATGCCAGCTAGAACTATGAAGATGTATGAAGTGTAGCATGGTAGCATGCTTGTTTGTTTGCTTATTTCACAGAATAAAAAATAAAATAAAAAAATAAAAAAATAAAATTAAAAATGAAATAATAATAATAATAATAAAGAACATTTCAGTGAGATCGTTTTCCAAAACAGATGTGACTGTTCATATAATGGAAGAACCATGAAATTCTGATAATGTTATGTATGCCCAAGCTATAAAGTCTGGTTATATACAGGCAAGCCGAGTTAAGAGAGATATTTGTCTAAAGAATTAGTTTCTTCCCTCCTCTCAGAATCACAGAGTGACAGAATGGCCGACATTGGCAGGGAACTCTAAAGATCATCTAGTCCAACCCCCCTGATGAGCAGGATCACCTAGAGCACATTGCACAGGATGGCATCTAGGCAGGTTTTGAATATCTCCAGAGAAGGAGACTCCACAACCTCTCTGGGCAACCTGTTCCAGTGCTCTGTCACCCTCATAGTAAAGTGCCCCCTCATATTCAGCCAGAATTTCCTGTGCTTCTGTTTGTGCCCATTGCCTCTCATCTTGTTGCTAGGCACAACTGAAAAGAGACCAGCTCCATCCTCTTAACACCCTCCCCTCAGATATTTATATACATTAATGAGGTCTCCCCTTAGTCTTCTCTTTTCCAGGCTAAAGAGGCCCAGTTCTCTCAGCCTGTCCTCGTACGACAGGTGCTCCAGTCCTCTAATCATCTCTGTTGCCCTCCTCTGGACTCACTCCAGTAGTTCTATGTCCCTCTTGTACTGGGGAGCCCAGAACTGGACACAGTACTCCATATGTGGCCTCACCAGGGCTGATTAGAGGGGGAGTATCACCTCCCTTGATATGCTGATGGCAACACTCTTCTGAATGCAGCCCAGGACATCGTTGGCCTTCTTGGCCACAAGGGCAATTGCTGACTTGTGCTCAGCCTGCTGTCCACCAGGACTCCCAGGTCCCTCTCTGCAGAGCTGCACTCCAGCAGTTCAGCCCCCAGCCTGTACTGGTGCTTGGGGTTATTCCTCCCTAGGTGCAGGACCCTGCACTTGCCCTTGTTGAACTTCAAGAGGATCCTCTTGGTCCAACCCTCCAGCCCATCAAGGTTTCTTTGAATGGCAGCACAGTCCTCTGGGGTATCAGCCACTCCTCTGAGCTTTGTGTCATTTGCAAACTTGCTGGGGATGTACACCGTTCCATTGTCATGAATGAATAAGTTGAACATCACAGGACCCAGTACTGACCCCTGGGGGACACCGCTATCTACAGGCCTCCAACTAGACTCCACACCACTAAGCACAACCCTCTGAGCTCTGCCATCCTGCCGATTGTCAATTCACCTCACTGTCCACTCATGTAGACTGCATTTCCTGAGCTTGTCTATGAGGATGTTATATGGTGTACGCACACCACATCCACCATTCTCCCCTCATCTACCCAGCTAGTCATCCCACCATCGAAGGCTGTCAGATTGGTTATGCATGATTTCCCCTTGGTGAACCCATGCTGACTATTCCTGATCACCTTCTTATCCTCCATATGCTTGGAGGTGACCTCCAGGATGAGCTGTTCCATCACCTTTCCAGGGATGGAGGTGAGGCTGACTGGCCTGTAGTTGCCTGGGTCCTTCTTCTTGCCCTTTTTCAAGACTGGCATAACATTGGCTTTCTTCCCGTCCTCAGGCACCTCTCCTGTTCTCCACGACCTTTCAAAGATGATGGAGAGTGGCCTAGCAATAACATCATCCTGCTCCCTCAGCACCTGTGGGTGCATTCCATCAGGGCCCATGGATTTGTGGATGTCAAGTTTGCTTAGATGATCTGACTCGATCCTCTTTGACCAAGGGAAAGTCCTCCTTTCTCTGGACTTCCTCTCTTGTATACACGGTGTGAGATTCCTGAGGGCTGATCACAGAATCATAGAATCATAGAATCATTAAGATTGGAAAAGACCTTCAAGATCATCTTGTCCAATCATCACCCTACCACCAATGTCACCCACTAAACCACGTCCCTAAGCACCAGGTCCAACCTTTCCTTAAATACCCCCACAGACAGTGATGCTTAAAGACTGAAACAAAAAAAGCATTCAACAACTCTGCCTTCTCCATATCCTCCGTGTCACCTGGGCACCTGCCCCATTCAACATCAGGCCAGCATTTTCCCCAGTCTTCCTTTTTCTACTGATGTATTTGAACAAGCCCTTCTTGTCCTTGACATCCTGTGCCAGACTTAATTCCAAATGGGCCTTGGCCTTCCATGTCACATCCCTGCATACTCTGACAGTGTTCCTATATTCCTCCCAAGTGGCCTGTCCCTTTTTCCACGTGCTGTAAACTTCATTCTTCTGCCTGAGCTTTACCAGGAGTTCCCTGCTCATCCATGCAGGTCACTTGCTCCCTTTGCTTGCCTTCTTACTCTCAATGATGCACCAATCTTGACTTGGGAGGAACTGATACTTGAATACTGCCCAGTTGTCTTGGACCCCCCCTTCCTTCCAGGGCCCTAAACCGTGGAATCCTTACAAGTAGAATATACTATATATTATGTACTATGTAGTAGAATGTATTATGTATGTATTCTATGTATTTTTGCTACCTAGGATTTTTTGGAGCTATTTTCTAGATGTGAAACATGAACTAGCTGCAATATTCATGTGAAAGTGCAGAATAACATCATTTTATGAAACTCTGAGATGCTGAGAGAAAAATAGGTGTATAAGCATGCCCCCCTTCACCCCTCCTCTTTCCCTCTTCTCCTTCCTTCCCTCCCCCCCTGTGCAATATGGCATATAAATCATATTATGTCATTTAATGTTTCTGGTGTAGATTATGTCTCATGTTTGGTTGTGTTTTTTTGTTGTTGTTTGTTTCTGTGTTTTTTGTTTTGTTTGTTTTTGTTTTGTTTTGTTTTGACAGAACCTTTATCCCAGTATGAACCTTTAAGAAACCACTTAATCATGATTTTCACTTCTTTCCATAAAAATTTATAATAAGTACTAGTGGAACAATCTGAAGATGATGGAATTATATGGATTATTTGTACTGAAATCAGGGTGTCCAATGATTTCATCATGCCAATGCACATATTCTATACATAAATATATGTGTGTATTGGGGTTGCGTGGCAAGGTTTCGGTAGCAGGGGGCTGCAGGGATGGCCTCTGGGAGAAGAACTGAGAAGCTGCCACGTGTTTGATAAGAGACACAGCTGGCTCCAGGTTCTCTGCTGGCCAGAGCCAAACCAATAAGAGATGTTGTTTGTGCCTCTGAAAGAGCATATTTAAGAAAGGGAAAAATGCTGTGCAACAATAGCTGGGAGAATGAGTGAGAGCCAGCCCTGTAGACCCCAAGGTCAGCACAGAAGGAGGGCAGGAGGTGCTCCCGTCGCGGAGCAGAAGTTCCCCTGTGGCCTGTGGAGAGTCCCCTGGTGGAGAAGGCTGTCCCCCTGTAGCCCATGGGTCCCACACGGAGCAGATCTCCACGCTGCAGCCCGTGGAGGAGCCCCCGGTGGAGCAGGTGGATGTGGCCTGGAGGAGGCTGCGCCCCCCCCCCACAGTAGCAGGCCCCGGGCCAGAGCTGCAGCCCGTGGAGAGGAGCCCACGCGGGAGCAGGGTTTCTGGGGGGAGCTGCCACCTGTGGGGGACCAGTGCTGGAGCAGTTTGGTCCTGATGGATGGACCCCGTGGTACGGAGCCATGTGGGAGCAGTTCTTGAAGAACTACTGCCTGTGGGCAGTCCCCGCAGGCTCAGTTTGAGAAGGATGGCATCCTGTGGGAGGGACCCCACGTGGACCACGGGCGGAAATTGGCCCTGAAGGAGCGGCAGAGATGAAGTATTAGGGACTGATCACAGTCCCCGTTCCCTGTTCCCCTGCTCCGCTTGGGGGGGGGGGGGGGGGTGTGACATGGAAGAGGGTGGATGGAAGGAAAGTGTTTTTACTTTGTTTTGGTTTAGTTTCTCACTTCTCTAGCTTGCTAGCAGTAGGTAATAAGTTACATAAATCTCCCTACGCTTAGTCTGTTTTGGCCGTGATGAGAATTGTTGAGTAATCTCCCTGTCCTTATCTCAGCCCTTGAGCCATTTTCATAATATTTTCTCCCCCTTCCCCTTTGAGGATGGGAAATGGGAGAGTGGTTGTGGTAGAGCTCATCTGACCAGCTGAGAAAAGCCACCACAATATGTACATAATTGATGATTAAAATAAACTGCAAGATACCAAGAAGTAACTGACTATATGTAAAGTCGGACTGCAAACTAATTCTATGCATCATGATCTGCCAAAACCCCTTGCAAGATATTTCATTTTCTTTTGCTCTAGCATCCACATATGCACTAACGGTTCAATTGACTTTTTTTTTTTTTTAATTGTCAAAGAATTTACATTCTTGTTTTATTACGAATATCTTTAGAACTGAAAACGGTGAGTCACAGATCCTTTGTAACTGAACTGTTATGTATGATAAAGTAGATTTAAATTGGTACATCCCTTGTGAACAAAATATTTTAAACCAAGACTCAAACACATAAGTATTTTGAGTTCTCCAGAAATGGAGCATATGAACACAGATATATTAGAAGACTGGTATTGTAGGTAAGAGAAAATTTTAATATCTACACAAATTTAAAAAAATCTATAATTTTAACCTTAAATTAGTTCTAAATGAAACAGAGGAAGATATAAGTATTGAAAAGATGAAGAGAGAAAAATGTTTCATTTAAAGAATCAAAATCAATAAAGACCCACAGGATATTAAGTCTCTTTGAAAAAGGAAAAGAAAGAATATTTTTTTCTATCAGTCTGTGAGTACTGAAAGCCTTCACGTACCACCCAAAGAATAAAATAAGACGGTAATACGTCTGATTCCAGAGAACCCAGAATCACCACATTTTTACATCACTGAATCATGACAGAGTGGTGGTTAACACTGATAGACAGCTAAGCAGCACTCCCCCTCTTCAGCAAGATAGAGTGGGGGATAAAAGGAGGCGGAGGAAAAACTTGCAGTTTTCAGATAGGTACAGTTTAATGAAAGAAAACCAAAAGCCCTGTGGAATCAAAGGAGAAAACAATTATTCCCTACTTCACATCTCCAAGTGATGTTCAGCCACTTCTTGGCAAGCAGGGTCACATCAAATGTTTTGGAATCATGGCTAAGATATCATATGGTTTGGAATATCCTTTTGTCAGTTTAGGTCAACTGCCCTGGTGTTGTCCCTCCTCCACCTCTTGCCCACCCCCAGCCTACTGGCTTTTGGTGAGGAGTTAGAGAGTCAGCCTTGATGCTGTGCCAGCACTGTTCAGCAATAACCAAAACACTGGTGTGATATCAGTGCCATTCTAGCTGCAAGTGCAAAACACAGCACTACATGGGCTGCTCTGGGGAAAGGTAACTCCATCACAGCCAGACTCAGTACAGCTAGAAAAGCTGGAAACAAAATATTAATGAATATAGTTATCAATTATATTCCCCAGGATGTCCATTTGCTTCTTTTAGATATTAGAATCACATATAAATTATTTCAATTGGACTTGAAAAGCCAAGGAAAAAAGAATATGGACACAGAAAACAAAAGTCCAGGCTCTATATGACTGAATTTCCTGGCAAAATGGATTAAACTTTCAAATTATTTTCAGCTACTTTCAAAGAGTGAAAAATAATGCAACTGCAATATTAATACATTTCATTGCTTTCATATCATGCAATAAGCCGTCCATGTCCAGAATAATTGCATAAGTCCAGAATAATTGCATAAGTGAACAGACAAATAGGGGAAAAAAAAAAAAAGACGGTGTTTTTACCAAGAAATAGGCATGGGAAGATCTCATTGTAAAGAGATCTCATTGCCAATTTGCCCCTAAAATATACATTTGCAATTAAAGTTTTTCAAGTTTTTTTTAAAAGTCATTTCACTATTTCACTATAAGGCCATTGTAAAAAGACAAAAGATGCATTTGAGAAGAGATGATTTGGGCAGCTAGTTCATAGCGTAGGGAGGGTGTTGATTTCTTTGTAGAGGAAAAAGTTTTTGAAGATGTGATAGTATCTCGAAAAGAAAAAATGGCTTTCGGAAACTTTCTGGAGACAGAAGAGGTTTTTAAGCCTATAGATTATACTCCACTTCAGTTCTAACTTCGGTTCGTTATCCAGGAAAGACAATGAGTAGTCACTACTCATCTTTGATACGGTGTTTATATTTTATTACACAAATTGCTACTTATTCATTCATTAATTCTCATTTTTATTTATGTAATAGCTGAAGGACAAATAACAATATGTTTTTCATCTTAAGCTTTTAATGTAAATATTTTTTTTCAGCTATGTCATAAAAATGCACAGAAATCCGATTCCAGACAATGGTTATATAATCTCATAAAATCACATACAAAAATTGCTAGTGTCCTGGTTTTGGCTAGGATAGATCTTATTTTCTTCCTAGTAGCTGTATGGTGCTGTGTTTGGGATTTAGGATGAGAATGATGTTGATACCATGCTGATGTTTCAATTGCTTAAGCAGTGCTTACACTAAGCCAAGAACTTTTCAGCTTCTCACTCTGTCCTGCCAGCGGGCAGCCTAGGGATGCAGCAGGTGCTGGGAGGGGACAGACCCAGGACAGCTGACCCAAACTGGCCAAAGGGATATTCCATACCATCTGACGTCATGTTGAACAATTATATGGGGGGACTGGCCGGGGTGGGGGGACTGGCTGGGCATCAGTCAGCGGGAAGTGTGCAATTGAATTCCTCATCACTTGTTTTGTACACTTTAGTAATAGTAGTACTATTATCATTATTATTATTATTTTCCTTTCTTTTCTGTCCTAATAAACTGTCTTTATCTCAACCGACAGGCTTTCACTTTTTTCTGATTCTCTCTCCCACCCCAGAGACAGAGGGGGGAGGGTGAGTGAACGGCTGTATGGTGTTTAGCTGCCAGCTGGGTTAAACCACAACAGCCAGTCAAACTAATTGAATAGTATGTCACGCATGTATGAGGTATAACCCAAAACAGAGGAAGAAATGAGCAAAGAACGTGCAAAAATATTTTTATTCTGCAGCAAGACTGGCTTTGTGTCATGTTCCAGGAAATCATATATATGAAATTTTGCAACCAAATGAGTTGATCCAATAACTGCATAAGTGATTTACAATATTTCTTCACATTACCTTTCAAAACTAAATAATTTACCTAAAACAATGCAAAATCCCCCAAAACAGACTAAAACCATAAAAGGCATACTGGTACTTAGTTCTGTACTGTTTATCATTCAACACAGTACTCCTGTGATAGCTGCAGGGGTAGCTGGGTAGGGGGATCTGTACTTTTTATACATTTTAGCTGTGTATCTATTTTATTTTATTTTATTTTTAAATAACAAAGTCTTTTTATAAGACAGGATTTATTGGTGCTCTCTGTACAGAATCATGAACATCTACTGATTTAGTTTATGCCACCATAATTTGATTTGAATTATCTAAAAAATCTGACCTATCCAAATTTAGATTGAAATAACAGATTTCAGCCTCAGATGGATACCATCTAAAATGTTTACCTGTGTCCAAAGTAAGTCTTGTAGTCTTTTCTTTTTTTTTTTTTCCCAAGAAGCTAGCATTTTTCTTTTCTTTATTAAATACCACATTTACCACAGGGCATTGATTTTGACTGGTCATAAAAGATTTAAGTCTGACAAGAATAGAAGTGGTAGAAATTACAACAATTTTAGCCCTGCTCAACCAATAATGAACACAGGTAATCCTATAAACCTTTTAAAACAAGAACCTGCTACTAAAAAGGATTTTTTTCTCAGCAGCTTCTTGACACAAAATCAACAACCTTTCAGTAATGCTGTTGCTAATTTAAATTCCTCTCCTTAGAGTTAGAGGAAGTTTTAAAAAATAAATTCATAAAACTAACATTACTTTTTTTTTTAATTTACATTGAATATTCTGAACAAATTCCTTTTCTTTTCTTGAACTCATAATGTCAAACTATCATCTTTGAAGAACAGATTCTGTTTGTGGGCATCCTGCTCCTTAGTAAGCACTCTTTATTCTTTCTCTTCATGATTAAAAAAAAAAAAAAAAAAAAAAAAGGCTTTCTTCTTCCACATCAGGGAGAGCAGCCTAATGTGTGCCTTCTCCCTTGGAGGAATAGGGAGTGATGTCTGATACAATGCTCTTAATAGTATCTTTTATTTCCCTTAACAACATTGCCAATAAATTATATGAATGATGGTGCTGGAACATTAGGATGTTCTTGTAAGTGGAAGAATAAAAAAGCATTCTCACATGGAGAATTTAACATCATTTGGACTCAAACTTCTAAGTGCAAGAAGTGCACATAAAGTTTTAATTTCAGGTTTTCAAATATCACAATCTTCTTCTATAAACTGGGATCTTAAGTCAAAATTGGACATAAGACAGACCTTTCTGAGACTTATGAACCACCTAATTAAGGTGTTCATGAAAAGTCTAATACAATTGTAATATTTAGCATAAAGCTGACAAACTAATTCTAGTGATATAGGGACATTTCAAAGCCATTCCACATGTGGAAAGGGAATATATCCTCATTAGGATCTTGCCTAAAGATGCACAAAAATTCTTGGAAGCCAGTATCTATGTGACAAATTTATGGAAATGACAAGTGCAAAGAAATTTTTTCATTATATGAAAGAAATCTTGCATTTTCAGAATAAGATTTTCACACACTAAGAAATCAATTTCTTTCAGAAGGGTAATTCATGAATACAGTTGTTCCAATCCACCATAGCCAGAAGCAGAACAGCAGAACAACTGTTTTTTACCTGGATAGATAAAATAGGTGTCCTAACATCTTTGTGGTAGTGATGCTGTCTTTCAAAATCTGGAAAACAGCTCCCAGTGTGGTCTCATGACTGTGTGCAGTTATCAATTTCACATTCTAGTGAATGATTAACATGCATATACTTATAAATGTGAATGTATATGTGTGTGTGTATGAGTATGTGTGTGTCTGTGTATGTTTGAATTTTGTTTAGGTATCAGTAGCACTGTACTGACAAAGATAATACATTGCTTTTTTAGCACATGTCTACTGATTTTTTCTTACATATACAGCCTGTCACTCTACTATCACCTGTTTGTCTCCTTTGAACACTTACTTTCTTTAGATTCACCTTATACTACTATGCTGTTATCAAATGTTACCTTCGCAGTGGCATTTAATTACTTGAAAAGAAAAATACTCCTTATATAATCTTCAACCATGAATATTATTATTTAACTAAAACCAACAACATCCCATGTGTCTTTTGGCATATACAACTCTCCTGAGGAATATAATTCACCCAAGTCCATAGGCTTGAAATTTAAATTTTCAATGCCATCTAAAAGTACATTCATGTCACTGAAATTCCCTGTTGGTACCTTATATTTCTGAGGAAAACTTTCATCTCCAAATCACTCCTTATGTCCAATGTGATGATTATAGCTCAGTCTTTTTGTGATGGAAGAATCCTGCTGTATTCTGTTCAGCAATGATTCTGAACGATGTGGAGGGATGATTCATTATCAACCGTAATGAAGTATTAAAAAAAAAAAAAAAAGTCTTTTGCTCTTAAATTATAGAACTACCACACTCCCCCTTCAAAAACAAGACAAAACAAAACAAACAAACAAATCTTCTACTTCTGAAACTTCATCTGAATAGATGACTTCATAGGTTAGAAAACCCCACATAGAAAACTGAACTGAGCAGGCATTTCAACAAACAAACAGGTGTATTACAGTTTAAGGGAGAGTAGGAAATAAGTTATAAAAAATAACATTTCTCCCACACAGTTATACACCCTGCATAGTGTTTCTACCTAGGATAATCAGTCAGGTGGGAGTCAAATCTTGATTTTATCGAACCTGATTTTATCATTTACTTAGGGAATATTATATATATATATATAAATTACCAGAACCACTGTTAAAGTAATAACATCATGCATTTTCCTTCTTAAAGTTCCATAGGAATATTATTTTGTCCTCAATACAGTGAATCAGCCAGGAAGACTACAACTGTCATGGGAATCAGATCACTGTTAAGATGAGTTTCTGTAAGTTCTAAGTGAGTTGCACTATAAATTCAATATATGTATATTGTAGAGGGTTGCTGTCTGTAGGTAATCTTAACATACTTGCTTCCAATCAGTCTATTTAAGGAAGAATTACCATTTTTTTTATTGTTGGTGGGTTTTTGGTTTTTATTATTTTTTTACTTTTACTTACCAACTTAAGAGTCATGTTTCCCAGTTCTCTGGACAGTGAGGAGTAAATTATATCATGGAGAATGAAGCCCTTCAAGAAAGAGGAGAAACTCTTCCACCTATATTCGGACAAAAGAACTCATATGTTACCAGTTATAAGTACTCATATGTTGTCCAATGAGCTATTGAGTGAACAGGTGTCCTTGAGAATGCCAAGGCACATAAGAAAAACTCAAATTTCTCATAAGCATTCATCTGTCTAGAGCCCAGTACTGCTGAGTACGATCAGATAACTCATGTTAGTGGTTCTAAGCACGAGCAGAACAGGTTTTCAGGTACTGAAGGAACTCTACCGTTAAACCTTTAGTACCTAAAGTAGTTAGAGATGGATATAATCAAGCAGGTTAACACTAGATATCAAAGATATTCAGTGATGCTCCGTGATTTATCTATGCCCTCTTTTTCAAATCTAACTCCAGGTCTGAATACTTCTGAAGCCCTTATTGCACCACAGTATCCAGAATTTTTCTTTCTTCCACCATACTAACTCACAGTAGCTTGTTTCCAGTAGAAGGGTTCTCAGTTTAAAATGTGAGATCTGAAATGACCCAATTGCCACAAACTGAATGAGCTGCAACAGGGAACTGAAATTCTAGTGCTGAGCTTGTCAGTTTATTTTCAACTCCAGGCAGAGTGCTCATCTGAGACTGAAATGAGATACAGATAAAAGTCACAACAGAAAGACAAAATTTCAGAATTGTCACAGACAGGAGACACTATCCATTTTTCCATTATTCAGTATAGTACAATGACATTCAGATCATCTGATTACATAAGGTTGTGCTGAAATTTCTTCAGAATTACACAAGGGATGGCAAAATGTTCCCTCAGTTTTTCTTCTAAATAAAATTGGTTCTGTATGATCACTTTATACAGCTGTGCGCCTAGACATACAATTAAGGCCTTGCTAATTACTATATAATATGTATAAAATGAATTAGTAGGCAATTTAATTCTATTAACGTATTATTTATATTACGCTAGTTCCCACAACATACTAAATTTTGTACACTCATTGCATATTCATTTCTTTAAGAAATGAAATTTCTTGAAAGTCTGTAGATTGTAGTTTCATAACAAATTATTAATATCTGATATGTTGTACTCAGATCCTAACATATATTCTATTATTTTAATTGCATATCTAAATTTCAATATTCAATAAGCAATATTCATGTTAAATTTAGAGATTTAAAGTGTGGTATAAGAGTTCAAATCATTCTTTTGGAGAATAATTATTATTAGACATTTCTATTTGCATGTTTCAATTAATATTTGTATAGTAAAAAAAGAATTTAAAAAAGTCAACAGAAAAAAAAAAGTAGATCATATAAAGAAAATTACTTTTATCCAAACACATAATAATTGATTCATTATTTTATTGTATAATCTTGAAACGTTTATTAAGCATTGGTCTTGAAAGAAGGAAAATAGGCAATTTTTCCAACACCTTCAAGGAACTTTTGATTCCACCAATAAAAAGCCATTCTCTGCTTAAAAATTCATGAAGTTTTGTCTGGTGATTATTGTTAAGTTTGTTTCTATCTTTTGAATAAATCAGAAAGAAATAGCATTAAAAAAAAAAAGTGTGAAAGTGTGTAATAAATGTATTGCCTTGTGTTTAATATTAATCAAATTTTAAATTTACTGATATGTTTCATGAGTAGATATTTTAATATAAACTTGATCTGAAATGTCACTCAGGGCTACAAAAAAATCTTAAAATCAAGAATTAGAACCTAATTAATCTTCAGCATAACATCATTATGGTTCATATTTTCTTTTTTCAGACAAGAAATGTTAGTAGATGACATCATGTCTGAGAAAATGTCACAGTAGGCAGGAAAGATTCTTTGGCCAATTAAAATCACTCTTTGAGGTGATACTGCTTTTTCTGGCATCACCAATAACAGAAAATGTAATTGTCTAAACACGTGAAATGAACTTTTCTTTTCATTTGAAGTATATTTCATATATATATATTTATATTAAAAATAAAAGAAAAAGAAACCTTATTAAACAGAATGTTGTAGGTTTCTTTGATGTGAAAACATACCTGTTCCAAAGGGCACATAGTATGTGGCAGTAGATTAGGAAAGACCAGTCTTTTCTGATACACTCCCTATGGTAAAACTGGTAGAAAAAGACTTACAAAAAGCCAGTCAAAAATTACCAGCATCTATCACACTGAGAATAAAATGTAACAAAAGCCTGTGAAAGCTGTCAGAAAGAACAAACGATTCTTGATCCATAGTAGTTAAAAGTGTTCTGTAAACAAAGCAGGTTTTATTTTCATTTCAAACAGTCCTGTGATCAGACTGAAGTGAGATAGCAGCTGCTTAAATAGAGTTAACAAGCCAGATACTTCAAACTCAGTAAAATGCTACTGTACAGTATGGTGTGGCAGTTTGTTTTTAATGAAAGTCAGCTTTCTGGTTACAAACAATTTCTGCTATCAGAACTTCCATAACACTTGAAATACCATAAAGAAGAAGTGTTAACACTGATGGTAGTGAAACAACAGATGTTAGGTTAAACTAAGCTATTTAAATAGTCTATAAGTTTACTTTGTCTTTGATTCTTCTGTCACCAATATTTTCATATGAGAGTACTCATTTTTATTTGGAAGTTTCTAAATATGAATGCTAAATTACTTAAGATTTGTGTAAAAATATATGATGATTGATATAAATTACAATTGTTTTCAGTTGATCATAACTGTTAAGGTTTCCCTTCTGTTACTGAATTATCATACAAGAAAATAAATAAGTAATCATCTGCTTTTCTTCAGGCCATAGTATTCCATTTGCCCAAGTCATACTAAACAGATTATAACTAAAGACTGAAATTTGAACTACATAAATATGGGAAATTTCACATTATTGTTCTCCATTTTTAATGATACTATCGGTATAAGAAGTTCCATTTCTAAACCCATCTTGCAAGTCAAACTTGAAAGAATAATTCCAATTTGGAGAAACATGCAATCTAGGAAGAGAACTTTTAGTTCTCACCAGCGTTTCACCTACCAGCCCACCCTACTATAAAAGTCGTATCTAGTCGTATCTAAAAGTCATCTTTAAGAATAAAATATCTAACACGAGCCTAACAGAAGGTAAACATTGTCAAAGAAATTTTTCCTATTTCTTCCTGTGAAATATTTCCTCTTTCTCACCAATTTTTGACAGATTTCCTCCAAAAGGCAATACTAGGGCCTTGGACCACTCAGATACTGAGGATTCATTATTCAGCTACCAGTGTTTCCACTGTAACAATAATGTAACTATTTCAAGCTCTAATTCATGAAAACAGTAATTCATTACTCTTATCATAGCTTCTTTTTTTCTTTTTATCTCTGCCTTATACAACTCAATTCATGAAAATCTGTCTCCATCATGACCATTTGTCAGCTGCTGTAATGTAGTTAGATACTAGACCTACAATACCATGGAAGAACTGCGAGGGGATCAAAAATTTGAGTAATGTACAACAAATGAGACATTGGTCAACAACTGAACTGAACTGTGGAGAATGCTTATAGAAATGAGGGAGGCAATCCTGTGTACAATGCAAGAATTCTTTTGTAAGTGGAAGGAAGGGATTAAGTAAGCAAATCTAATTCTAGTATTCACCAATTTTTGATAGCTTAATTTCATAATCCTCACAATGTGCTTCAATACAGCATTATGAGTACAGCTTATAATGTCTTTCGACATTCTTATGATTAGAAGTCAGAGGGTTTATTTATTGTTATGATTTATGTCCATTCCAATTTGGTTATAGTTTGTCCAGTTCCCAAGTATCTTCACTGCAAAGGGAATCTTGGAAATCTGTGAATGTTAGGGATTCAGTAGAAATAGCCTGCCTTGGTAAACTCACTGAAACGTAGCTGTCAAGAACAGCAAAAGCCTTGTAAAATCTCCTCTGATGTAGGCTAGAATGGAGCTATAATAAACTCTGACTCATAAAAAGTCATGTAAACATTATAACATGTTTTTACTAGCCATTTAGGTGGCATGAGCAATTGATCTTATACAGCTTGTGTCTTACCGTTTCCAAGTC